>NC_088416.1:32844926-32929950 GCF_034236695.1 Oncorhynchus nerka
GTATTCATCCTATAACTACCGCTGTACACACCACTCCTGTTCATACAGTATACTAGCCATACTGTCTATACACACCCTTATATTACACAATAAGGCACGAGGGGGTGTGCCACAAACCTGAGCTACCTTATTGCTATTATAAACTGGTTACCAACTTAATTAGAGTAGCAGAAATTAATGTTTTGTCATACCCGTGGTATACTGTCTGATATACCATGAATGTCAACCAATCACTATTCAGGGCTCGAACATCCCAGTTTATAAATATATATATAAATAAATGTGTTGTGTTAATACCATGGCCTACACCAACTGTATCCACATGTGAACTTTGTCATCACAGATGCATCAACACCTATATCTGGGGCGCAGAATCACAAAATGTTGTTACAATCATGGCTGCATGATATATTATATCTTCTTGTACTTGTTTGCACTACTAATAGGTTTACCATTATGGAGTAATTCTCTCTGCTAACTTTTGTGAATACTGGCTGGGCCCTGTTGTTATAACTGCTTTCAGACCATAACCGAGCACTTCATGATTCCCTCTGTGATATGAAGGAACTAGATCCGAGAAAGAAATATGGCTGACTATACATACAATGAAAATAAACACATGTAAAGTGTTGGTCCCATGTTTTCCATACCTATAATTTAGCCCAAACAACTACCTCTTTCCCAACTGTATTTAATTTATTTTGCTCCTTTGCACCCCATTATTTTTATTTCTACTTTGCACATTCGTCCATTTGCAAAACTACCATTCCAGTGTTTTACTTGCTATATTGTTTTTACTTTGCCACCATGGCCTTTGCCTTTACCTCCCTTCTCACCTAATTTGCTCACATTGTATCTAGACTAGTTTTTTTACTGTATTATTGACTGTATGTTTGTTTTACTCCATGTGTAACTCTGTCGTTGTATGTGTCAAACTGCTTTGCTTTATCTTGGCCAGGTCGCAATTGTAAATGAGAACTTGTTCTCAACTTGCCTACCTGGTTAAATAAAGGTTAAATAAATAAAAATATGCACAGAAAGCTTATTTCTCTCAAATTTTGTGTTCAAATTTGTTTACATCCCTGTTAGTGAGCATTTCTCCTTTGCCAAGAAAATCCATCCACCTGACAGGTGTGGCATATCATGAAGCTGATTAAACAGCATGATTATTACACAGGTGCGCCTTGTGCTAGGGACAATAAAAGGCCACTAATTTGTCACACAACACTATGCCTCAAGCTTTGAGGGAGAGTGCAATAGTCATGCTGACTGCAGGAATGTCCACCAGCGCTGTTGCCAGGTAATTTTATGTTAATTTCTCAACCACAAGGTGCCTCGAACATTGTTTTAGAGA
The DNA here is from genome assembly GCF_034236695.1 of Oncorhynchus nerka. Classification (NCBI taxonomy): domain Eukaryota; kingdom Metazoa; phylum Chordata; class Actinopteri; order Salmoniformes; family Salmonidae; genus Oncorhynchus; species Oncorhynchus nerka. The sequence continues at coordinate 32,846,281 of NC_088416.1, forward strand.
ATATGGCAGTACCTCCAACCGGACTCACAACCGCAGACCACATGTAACCACGTCAGTCCAGGACCTAAAACATCCGGCTTCTTCACCTGCGGGATCGTATGAGGGGGGTGTGGAGAGGTTGCTGAGGAGTATTTCTGTCTGTAATAAAAGCCCTTTTGTGGGGAAAAACTCAGTGGGTGGGCTTATGCCAGCCAAGGCCCATCCATGGTTGTATTCCTGCCCAGTCATGTGAAATCCATAGATTAGGGCCTAATGAATTCATTTAAATTGACTGATTTCCTTATATGAAATGCATTCAGTAAAATCTTTGAAATTGTTGAATGTCGCAATTATATTTTTGTTCAGTAGCCTATTACACTGTTTTCAGTAACAATGCACAAACAAAACAAAGAGCATGAGACAACAATCATTTACCATCCTACTGTAGGTTCTGTGATGTTTGTACATACATCATTGGGGAGTATATAGGTAACACATCCAAAAAGTAAATTTAGGTCAGAACATCTATGACCAATGCATTGAGAGTGAAATACTGTAAAAGTATTTTATTCAATATTTTTTTTCAAGGCTGGGAAGTCAATGTTTACTTGAAGTCCATTTTAGGGGCATGAATTTATATGAAAAATGTTGCCATTTATCCTAAAGAATTTTTGGCTTCCAAAACTCGCCCGTACAATCAGTTTCCATTCCAATATATCTACAATTAAACTATCTTCCAAAAAAAGAATGTCAGCCCTTCAGCGTAATCCTTTGTAGATTGAAAAGAAAACTTAATATTTAAGACTGCAGTCCTTTAAAGTGTCCCATGAATAATTTTTTACACCATCTGTACTTCGGCATCAGGATGTCAGCATATTTCATTGAAACTCTGCATCAATCCCATTCACATAAAAAAAAGAGTGAAAATGAAAAATTCATGGCTGTAAAACCAAGAACCGTAAGAGAGAATCCCTGGAAATCAAATGCCAGCTTTCTTGCATTCCACGTCAACCAGATGAGAGGTAGGGTAAGAAAATATTGAGCCTGGACAGAGAAAGAGGGGGGACTGGGGTGGATAAGGAACTCCAAAAATGTTGTGGTTGTTAGGACATCAGCCCACCGCTGTTGAATGGGCAAGCTGTTAGTCCAGGTGGGCAGATAGAGGACCGGAATTCTGGGCAGGAATGGCCAAAAGGTTGACTTGCTGGCTGACAGAGGAGGAGAAAGTTCTCAAGGATAATTGGTGCAGAAAAAAAGCTGTTGACTATAAAGAGAAAGACTAGGACTTCTTGGAGTCCTGTGTGTTGCGTTTCTTGAGGTCACTCAGGTCAACTGGTGTGAAAGCTGCAAGAAAGGATAAAAATAACATTACTACTCTGTCTTTTTGACAAATCTAGTAAATAGCCTGTTTAAATGACAAACATACTCAGATCCATCAAGTCACTTACAATTTAAGTTGGGATTTGGGTTCTTTTCCACATACTCCTGTGGTCCACGGTCTTTGCGTTCGCTGCTCTGTGGTGACCGGATGTCTCTGAGCACACACTGCCAGGCTGTAAAGAAGCATACACATGCCAGCTTTCAACCATCTCCTTACATACCACATTCCATCCAAATGGCTCATCTGAGCTCAGTGGTACAGGGGCTCTGTAAGGAGCTTTGGATCATGTTGATGGCCAACATATAAGCCTACTCAGGTGAGAGACGTTAAGGGCTAGTCTTAGTAAGAGATCGGCCTTTTGAGGCAGACTCACTTTCGTGGATGAAACGCACATTCTCCTCATGCGCTGGAGTGAAGAGCTCCCCACTGTTCGTAGGAGACCGAGGGCTGGAAGTCCGCTTGTAGTTGTTCACCATCCTGGGAGCAGATGAGCTATAAAGCAGCAAAGATACAAATAAAAAACAAATAAAACAAACAGCAAAACAGCAAGAAAGAATGAAAACACAGAACAGACAGGCTGGAAAACACAACATACGTTTTTCTGGCATGCATGCAGTATACCTGATTCTACAAGATACAGCTTGATATACAGTTACCACACAACACAACCATAACAGGTAAACAACTCTCTTCCAACCTCATTCTGTGTGCAGTCTGCCTCTTGCTCCCTTCTAATGAATAATTGGGGGGGGGGGGGGGGTTGAGAGAGTATGAACCTTCTTGATCCTTTGTTGGATAGCTAGTGGTGGAAACAAGGCGTGACATGATTCATTCTAAATAAAGACACCAATCACAAACAATAGAGGAATGTTGACATTTGAAAGCTAGCTAGCTAAAAACAGACTGCAAAATACAGTTACTTAACTACACAGCCAGAAAGCTACATTGGATGCCACACTACCGGCATTAGCTTGCTTATTGATGTTACTTCAATGTTTACATGTTTGTATCTGACACTTAACGTTACACAAGCGAGCTAGCTAACGTTAGCTAAGACAGCTAACAATAGCTAGCAATAAATTATACTAGCCAACTCATATTGACCAGCGACTCGTAAAATATTAAGCACCTAGCTTGCTAACTAACGTTACCCAATGTCGTATATTTTAAATTGACATTTTTGTTGATTAGAAATTAGCTTGCGGTTGAAGTACTGGCTGACAGATAAAGGATAACGTTAGCTAACTATCAAGCTAACGTTATGGTACCGAATAAGCTATCTAGCGAATGTTTGCTACACGTTATCAACATCTAATATTATTAGCTAAGCCATTTAACTTTATCTAGCTGAATATATCCAGACAATAGTACAAATTAAATGTTTCCAACAGCAGTGGCATATTAATTTAGAACGCTATAGCCATCTTGAAATAATCCCAAAATTACCAAAATGTAAACTATGTTTACAAACCTGTCTTTAGATCCGGCTTCCTTTCGCTTTCTTTATTCAGCCAACAAGATGTAACTAGCGTTAGCGAGCTAGGCCTCCCATCGGCTAAAACGGTTACCAATGCCAACCAATCATTTCTGGGCAAGTAATTTAAAACGGAAGTAAACAAAACTTAATAGGTTTGATGGTTCAAAATAATGTTAAAATCCCAAAGTGATGCTTCTATGAATGCCTTCTCTCCAACATTTACCCTCTCTGATCGGGTCTTTTTGGTACTTAAATAAAACAGACCATAAGACCAGCTTGAGAAGAAGTTAGAAAAAGCATTGGCTAAAAATACCCTTACCTGAGTTTATAGACCCTAAAAAAATACACCCTTGCAATTAAAAATCATCATCATAATGCACCTTAGTTATTAAAAATATCACCAAGCCCTAGTCAGACCATTACTGTTCCAGCTGGCTTATATGCATTATTAGGTAGGTAATGTTAAGTGTAGCACAGATAATTTTCGACCAACTTGATGATGCTTCCTCAATTCCCGAATTGGAAGAACGCATTTAATCTAAATGTCCAAGTCTAGTTGCAGGGGGGTTCGTTTAAATTGATAAATTGCTCCAATATTAAATTAAATACTTTTTTGGGCTCCATGAAGTAATCAAAAGAATGTGTACACCACCATCTTGCCTGTTGAAAATATATCATAATGATTGAGAAATGTGTGTTGCTTTCTTCTTCTTCGTGTGGTTTTCCGGCAGACTAGACACGTGGTTGCGTATTGCTGCCTTTCACAGTTTGGAAAGTACATTTCACATTTGTTCACAATAAAAGGAAAATGAGACGCCATGTAACCCTGTAGTGGCCTACTACTCAAATCAAATATTATTTGTCACATGCTTCGTAGACTAACAGTGAACTGCTTACATTTATGGGTCCTTATCCAACAATGAAGAGTTAACGATAACAAGTAAACAATAGCATGTCAATATCAAATCAAATTTATTTATATAGCCCTTCGTACATCAGCTGATATCTCAAAGTGCTGTACAGAAACCCAGCCTAAAACCCCAAACAGCAAACAATGCAGGTGTAGAAGCACGGTGGCTAGGAAAAACTCCCTAGAAAGCCCAAAACCTAGGAAGAAACCTAGAGAGGAACCAGGCTATGTGGGGTGGCCAGTCCTCTTCTGGCTGTGCCGGGTGGAGATTATAACAGAACATGGCCAAGATGTTCAAATGTTCATAAATGACCAGCATGGTCGAATAATAATAAGACAGAACAGTTGAAACTGGAGCAGCAGCACGGCCAGGTGGACTGGAGACAGCAAGGAGTCATCATGTCAGGTAGTCCTGGGGCATGGTCCTAGGGCTCAGGTCCTCCGAGAGAGAGAAAGAAAGAGAGGAGAGAATTAGAGAACGCACACTTAGATTCACACAGGACACCAAATAGGACAGGAGAAGTACTCCAGATATAACAAACTGACCCTAGCCCCCCGACACATAAACTACTGCAGCATAAATACTGGAGGCTGAGACAGGAGGGGTCAGGAGACACTGTGGCCCCATCCGAGGACAGGGCCAAACAGGAAGGATATAACCCCACCCACTTTGCCAAAGCACAGCCCCCACACCACTAGAGGGATATCTTCAACCACCAACTTACCATCCTGAGACAAGGCTGAGTATAGCCCACAAAGATCTCCGCCATGGCACAACTGTTAGTAATTAAATGTGTAGATGGGTGAGCCGGTCAAGGATCGATTCAGACTAAGTGGTACATTTTATGACAAGTAACAGTTTATTCAGAGTGAAAATATCTAGTACAGCGTAATTACGGCTCTTCCGTTAGTTCGTGTGGAACAGCAGGCAGAGAGCGCGTAAACAGTCAGCACAGCCCTTATATACTTCACAGAAAGTAGGTTGACTCTAGGAAGATCGGATCTCCGGATTGGTTCAGCTGGTTGTAGTCTGTAGTCTTCCGCCATTGGCTCTGTTGTCTGTCCGTCATCGTAGAATCTTCTTCGGGCACAGTGTTCGGTTAAAAGGGAGATTATGTGTGTAATGTGGGAGCTATCCTGTAGGGGACCCCACAGGCTTTACTGTGAAAATACGTTGCCATGTATTTAGCAGTAGGTTGGTCTCCTGCATAATAGCAATTCTTTACACAACCCAAGGGGGGGCGCCAACCCAGACAGGATGACCACATCAGTGAATCAACCCACTCAGGTGACGCACCCCTTCCAGGGACGGCATGAGAGAGACCCAGTAAGCCAGTGACTCAGCCCCTGTAATAGGGTTAGAGGCAGAGAATCCCAGTGGAAAGAGGGGAACCGGCCAGGCAGAGACAGCAAGGGCAGTTCGTTGCTCCAGAGCCTTTCCGTTCACCTTCCCACTCCTGGGCCAGACTACACTCAATCATATGACCCACTGAAGAGATGAGGCTTCAGTAAAGACTTAAAGGTTGAGACCGAGTTTGCGTCTCTGACATGGGTAGGCAGACCGTTCCATAAAAATGGAGCTCTATAGAAGAAAGCCCTGCCTCAAGCTGTTTGCTTAGAAATTCTAGGGACAATTAGGAGGCCTGCGTCTTGTGACCGTAGCGTACGTGTAGGTATGTACGGCAGGACCAAATCAGAGAGATAGGTAGGGGCAAGCCCATGTAATGCTTTGTAGGTTAGCAGTAAAACCTTGAAATCAGCCCTTGCTTTGACAGGAAGCCAGTGTAGAGAGGCTAGCACTGGAGTAATATGATCAAATTTTTTGATTCTAGTCAGGATTCTAGCAGCCGTATTTAGCACTAACTGAAGTTTATTTAGTGCTTTATCCGGGTAGCCAGAAAGTAGAGCATTGCAGTAGTCTAACCTAGAAGTGACAAAAGCATGGATTAATTTTTCTGCATCATTTTTGGACAGAAAGTTTCTGATTTTTGCAATGTTACGTAGATGGAAAAAAGCTCTCCTTGAAATGGTCTTGACATGTTCTTCAAAAGAGAGATCAGGGTCCAGAGTAACGCCGATATAGAGCCCCACACCATTTCCCTGTTTGACGCTAGGTTTTATGGGTATTATGACACCTCCACTGTGGGGCTCTAAGCAGTGTTGCCAATTTAGCGACGTTGTCGCTATATTTAGCGAGTATTCAGACCCATCTAGCGACACATTTTCAAAAAAGCGACTAGCGACAAATCTAGCGACTTTTTCTGGTGTTATTGGAGACTCTGACGTGAAAGCACGTATTGTTCTTACTCTTCTCAACGAGCAGCGGGTGCTGCCATGGGCCCCAGTCCCAAAGCACTCACAGGCAGCCCAGTCCTCGTGCAGCAGTCTCTCCCAGCTGCAGTCAGCGCATGAGATGTTCACCCCTCTGCATCCAGACTGCAAATGAATCACGCATGCAGGAAATCGCCGCTGGCTGATCCCGCCCTGGCTGATCCCGCCCTGGCTTACCCCGCCCTGGCTTACATTCAGGGCGGGATGAAAATGTAAAAAACTAAACAAAAAAATCAAATAAAAAACTAAGTAACTCTGCCAGAGTGTCTCTTTTGGGTCACTTTTGCCAGTCCCAAGCCCAGATAAAGAAGGAGGGTTGGAATTGTGACGTAAAAAAAAAAAAAAAAAAAAAAGAATCGCAGTTCATTTGTGGTTCTAAACATATTTAGGGTGTTTGTTACTCACTTTTTGTCTCTTTAACCTGCATGTCGTGATCGCGTTTGGTGTAGGGGGATAAAATAAATGTATGCACGATGGCGCACACGCACAGCCGGTTTGGGTTCCGTGTTAGCCAAATACATTTAATCCTAGTAAGAATTCACTGTCTTGGGTCAGCTAAGATCACCACTTTATTTTAAGAATGTGAAATGTCAGAATAATAGTAGAGATAAGGATTTATTTAAGCTTTTATGTCTTTCATCACATTCCCAGTGGGTCAGAAGTTAACATTCATTAATTAGTATTTGGCATTTAAACATTAAACATTTGTTTCAGGTAGCCTTCCACAAGCTTTCCACAATAAATTGGGCAAATTATGGCCCATTCCTCCTGACAGAGCTGGTCAGGTTTGTAGGCCTCCTTGCTCACGCACGCTTTTTCAGTTCTGCCCACAAATGTTTTATGGGATTGAGGTCAGGGCTTTGTGATGGCCACCCAATACCTCGACTTTGTTGTCCTTAAGCAATTTTGCCACAACTTTGGAAGTATGCTTGGGGTCAATGTCCATTTGGAAGATCCATTTGTGACCAAGCTTTAACTTCCTGACTGATGTCTTGAGATGTTGCTTCAATATATATCCACATAATTTTACTTCCTAACATTTAACATTTAACATTTAAGTCATTTAGCAGACGCTCTTATCCAGAGCGACTTACAAATTGGTGCATTCACCTTATGACATCCAGTGGAACAGTAGTGCATCTAAATCTTTTAGGGGGGGTGAGAGGGATTACTTTATCCTATCCTAGGTATTCCTTAAAGAGGTGGGGTTTCAGGTGTCTCCGGAAGGTGGTGATTGACTCCGCTGTCCTGGCGTCGTGAGGGAGTTTGTTCCACCATTGGGGGGCCAGAGCAGCGAACAGTTTTGACTGGGCTGAGCGGGAACTGTACTTCCTCAGTGGTAGGGAGGCGAGCAGGCCAGAGGTGGATGAACGCAGTGCCCTTGTTTGGGTGTAGGGCCTGATCAGAGCCTGGAGGTACTGAGGTGCCGTTCCCCTCACAGCTCCGTAGGCAAGCACCATGGTCTTGTAGCGGATGCGAGCTTCAACTGGAAGCCAGTGGAGAGAGCGGAGGAGCTGGGTGACGTGAGAGAACTTGGGAAGGTTGAACACCAGACGGGCTGCGGCGTTCTGGATGAGTTGTAGGGGTTTAATGGCACAGGCAGGGAGCCCAGCCAACAGCGAGTTGCAGTAATCCAGACGGGAGATGACAAGTGCCTGGACTTAGACCTGCACCGCTTCCTGTGTGAGGCAGGGTCGTACTCTGCGGATGTTGTAGAGCATGAACCTACAGGAACGGGCCACCGCCTTGATGTTAGTTGAGAACGACAGGGTGTTGGCCAGGATCACGCCAAGGTTCTTAGCGCTCTGGGAGGAGGACACAATGGAGTTGTCAACCGTGATGGCGAGATCATGGAACGGGCAGTCCTTCCCCGGGAGGAAGAGCAGCTCCGTCTTGCCGAGGTTCAGCTTGAGGTGGTGATCCGTCATCCACACTGATATGTCTGCCAGACATGCAGAGATGCGATTCGCCACCTGGTCATCAGAAGGGGGAAAGGAGAAGATTAATTGTGTGTCGTCTGCATAGCAATGATAGGAGAGACCATGTGAGGTTATGACAGAGCCAAGTGACTTGGTGTATAGCGAGAATAGGAGAGGGCCTAGAACAGAGCCCTGGGGGACACCAGTGGTGAGAGCACGTGGTGTGGAGACGGATTCTCGCCACGCCACCTGGTAGGAGCGACCTGTCAGGTAGGACGCAATCCCAAGCGTGGGCCGCGCCGGAGATGCCCAACTCGGAGAGGGTGGAGAGGAGGATCTGATGGTTCACAGTATCGAAGGCAGCCGATAGGTCTAGAAGGATGAGAGCAGAGGAGAGAGAGTTAGCTTTAGCAGTGCGGAGTGCCTCCGTGATACAGAGAAGAGCAGTCTCAGTTGAATGACTAGTCTTGAAACCTGACTGATATGGATCAAGAAGGTCATTCTGAGCGAGATAGCGGGAGAGCTGGCCAAGGACGGCACGTTCAAGAGAAAAGAAAGAAGGGATACTGGTCTGTAGTTGTTGACATCGGAGGGATCGAGTGTAGGTTTTTTCAGAAGGGGTGCAACTCTCGCTCTCTTGAAGACGGAAGGGACGTAGCCAGCGGTCAGGGATGAGTTGATGAGCGAGGTGAGGTAAGGGAGGAGGTCTCCGGAAATGGTCTGGAGAAGAGAGGAGGGGATAGGGTCAAGCGGGCAGGTTGTTGGGCGGCCGGCCGTCACAAGACGCGAGATTTCATCTGGAGAGAGAGGGAGAAAGAGGTCAGAGCACAGGGTAGGGCAGTGTGAGCAGAACTAGCGGTGTCGTTTGACTTAGCAAACGAGGATCGGATGTCGTCGACCTTCTTTTCAAAATGGTTGACGAAGTCATCTGCAGAGAGGGAGGAGGGGGGAGGGGGAGGAGGATTCAGGAGGGAGGAGAAGGTGGCAAAGAGCTTCCTAGGGTTAGAGGCAGATGCTTGGAATTTAGAGTGGTAGAAAGTGGCTTTAGCAGCAGAGAGAGAAGAGGAAAATGTAGAGAGGAGGGAGTGAAAGGATGACAGGTCCGCAGGGAGGCGAGTTTTCCTCCATTTCCGCCGGCTGCCCGGAGCCCTGTTCTGTGAGCTCGCAATGAGTCGTCGAGCCACGGAGCGGGAGGGGAGGACCGAGCCGGCCTGGAGGATAGGGGACATAGAGAGTCAAAGGATGCAGAAAGGGGAGGAGAGGAGGGTTGAGGAGGCAGAATCAGGAGATAGGTTGGAGAAGGTTTGAGCAGAGGGAAGAGATGATAGGATGGAAGAGGAGAGAGAAGCGGGGAGAGAGAGCGAAGGTTGGGACGGCGCGATACCATCCGAGTAGGGGCAGTGTGGGAAGTGTTGGATGAGAGCGAGAGGGAAAAGGATACAAGGTAGTGGTCGGAGACTTGGAGGGGAGTTGCAATGAGGTTAGTGGAAGAACAGCATCTAGTAAAGATGAGGTCGAGCGTATTTCTTGCCTTGTGAGTAGGGGGGGAAGGTGAGAGGGTGAGGTCAAAAGAGGAGAGGAGTGGAAAGAAGGAGGCAGAGAGGAATGAGTCAAAGGTAGACGTGGGGAGGTTAAAGTCGCCCAGAACTGTGAGAGGTGAGCCGTCCTCAGGAAAGGAGCTTATCAAGGCATCAAGCTCATTGATGAACTCTCCGAGGGAACCTGGAGGGCGATAAATGATAAGGATGTTAAGCTTGAAAGGGCTGGTAACTGTGACAGCATGGAATTCAAAGGAGGCGATAGACAGATGCGTAAGGGGAGAAAGAGAGAATGACCACTTGGGAGAGATGAGGATCCCGGTGCCACCACCCCGTTGACCAGAAGCTCTCGGGGTGTGCGAGAACACGTGGGCAGACGAAGAGAGAGCAGTAGGAGTAGCAGTGTTATCTGTGGTGATCCATGTTTCCGTCAGTGCCAAGAAGTCGAGGGACTGGAGGGAGGCATGGGCTGAGATGAACTCTGCCTTGTTGGCCGCAGATCGGCAGTTCCAGAGGCTGCCGGAGACCTGGAACTCCACGTGGGTCGTGCGCGCTAGGACCACCAGATTAGGGTGGCCGCGGCCACGCGGTGTGGAGCGTTTCTATGGTCTGTGCAGAGAGGAGAGAACAGGGATAGACAGACACATAGTTGACAGGCTACACAAGAGGCTACGCTAATGCAAAGGAGATTGGAATGACAAGGTGGACTCACGTCTCGAGTGTTCAGAAAGTTAAGCTTACGTAGCAAGAATCTTATTGACTAAAATGATTAAAATGATACAGTACTGCTGAAGTAGGCTAGCTGGCAGAGGCTGCGTTGTTGACTATGTAGGCTAGCTGGCAGTGGCTGCGTTGTTGACACTAGCAGTGTTGATTACGTTACGTTGCGTTAAAAGAACGACAATAGCTGGCTAGCTAACCTAGGAAATCGCTCTAGACTACACTATTATCTTTGATACAAAGACGGCTATGTAGCTAGCTATGTAGCTAACTACGATCAAACAAATCAAGCCGTTGTACTGGAATGAAATGAAATGAAAAATGTGATACTACCTGTGGAGCGAAGTGAAATGCGACCGGGTTGTTGAGTGCTGAAGTTCTGTTCGGTAGACGTTGGCTAGCTGTTGGCTAGCTAGCAGTGTCTCCTACGTTAAGGACGACAAATAGCTGGCTAGCTAACCTCGGTAAATTAAGATAATCACTCTAAAACTACACACTCTAAACTACACAATTGTCTTGGATACGAAGACAGCAAAGACAACTATGTAGCTAGCTAACACTAGCTAACACTACACTAATCAAGTCGTTCAGTTGAGTGTAATAGTTGTGCTGCTAATCGGTAGACGGTGGACGTTAGCTAGCTGGCTAGCTGCAGGGCAGATAGCAGTGTAGACTGCGCTAGGACGACGAAATACGATAATTACGCAATTATCTATGATACAAAGACGGCTATGTAGCTAGCTAATCGGTAGACGGTGGACGTTAGCTAGCTGGCTAGCTGCAGGGCAGATAGCAGTGTAGACTGCGTTAGGACGACGAAATACGATAATTACGCAATTATCTATGATACAAAGAAGGCTATGTAGCTAGCTAAGAAGAAATTGCTAAGATTAGACAAATCAAACCGTTGTACTATAATGAAATGAAATGTAATGAAATGTAATACTACCTGCGGACCGAGTGCGGATGCGACCGCTCGCTCCAACCCGGAAGTTCCTCATGATGCCATCTATTTTGTAAAGTGCATCATGCCCTCCTGCAGCAAAGCACCCCCACAACATGATTGCTGCCACCCCCGTGCTTCACGGTTGGGATGGTGTTCTTCGGTTTGCAAGCACCCCCTTTTTCCTCCAAACATAACGTCTGGATTACTGCAACTCGCTGTTGGCTGGGCTCCCTGCCTGTGCCATTAAACCCCTACAACTCATCCAGAACGCCGCAGCCCGTCTGGTGTTCAACCTTCCCAAGTTCTCTCACGTCACCCCGCTCCTCCGCTCTCTCCACTGGCTTCCAGTTGAAGCTCGCATCCGCTACAAGACCATGGTGCTTGTCTACGGAGCTGTGAGGGGAACGGCACCTCAGTACCTCCAGGCTCTGATCAGGCCCTACACCCAAACAAGGGCACTGCGTTCATCCACCTCTGGCCTGCTCGCCTCCCTACCACTGAGGAAGTACAGTTCCCGCGCAGCCCAGTCAAAACTGTTCGCTGCTCTGGCCCCCCAATGGTGGAACAAACTCCCTCACGACGCCAGGACAGCGGAGTCAATCACCACCTTCCGGAGACACCTGAAACCCCACCTCTTTCAGGAATACCTAGGATAGGATAAAGTAATCCTTCTCACCCCCCCTTAAAAGATTTAGATGCACTATTGTAAAGTGGCTGTTCCACTGGATGTCTTAAGGTGAACGCACCAATTTGTAAGTCGCTCTGGATAAGAGCGTCTGCTAAATGACTTAAATGTAAATGTATAACGATAGTCATTATGGCCAAACAGTTCTATTTCAGACCAGAGGACATTTCTCCAAAAAGTACAATCTTTGTCCCCATGTGCAGTTGTAAACCGTAGTCTGGCATTTTTTGTGGCGGTTTTGGAGCAGTGACTTCTTCCATGCTGAGCAACCTTTCAGGTTATGTAGATAAAGGACCCATTTTACTGTGGATATAGATACTTTTGTAACTGTTTCTCCAGCATCTTCACAGGGTTCTTTGCTTTTGTTCTGGGATTGATTTGCACTTTTCGCACCAAAGTACATTCATCTCTAGGAGACAGAACGTGCCTCCTTCCTGAGCGGTATGACAGCTGCGTGGTCCCGTGGTGTTTATACTTGCGTACTATTGTTGGTACAGATGAACGTGGTACCTTCAGGCGTTTGGTAATTGCTCCCAAGGATGAACCAGACTTGTGGAGGTCTACAATTGTTTCTGTGAGTTCTTGGCTGATTTCTTTGATTTTCCCATGATGTCAAGCTAAGAGGCACTGAGTTTGAAGGTAGGCCTTAAAATACATCCACAGGTACACCCCAATTGACTCAAATAATGTAAATTAGCCTATCAGAAGCTTCTAAAGCCATGACATGATTTTCTGGAATTTTCCAAGCTGTTTAAAGGCACAGTCAACTTAGTGTATGTAAACTTCTGACCCACTGGAATTGTGATACAGTGAATTATAAGTGAAATAATCTGTCTGTAAACAATTGTTGGAAAATGACTTGTGTCATGCACACGGTAGATGTCCTAAACGACTTGCCAAAACTATAGTTTGTTAATTAATTAACTTCTTATGGCTGGGGGGCAGTATTGAGTAGCTTGGATGAATAAGGTGCCTAAAGTAACCGGCCTGCTCCTCAGTCTCAGTTGCTAATATATGCATATTATTAGTATTGGATAGAAAACACTCTAAAGTTTCTAAAACGGTTTGAATTATGTCTGTGAGTATAACAGAACTCATATGGCAGGCAAAACCGAGTTGAAATCAAAACAGGAAGTCAGAAATCTGAGCTTTGTATGTATTCACCAGAGTCCCCAATGAAATCCCCTTGAGATATGAATGATGTTGCACTGCCTAGGGGTTCCACTAGATGTCAACCATCAATAGAAATTATAATGAGACTTCTATGGTGTTGTGGGAGTGAATGATAGCAGAATCAGTCAGGTGTCTGGCAATCAGCCATTTTCTGATCATGCTTATTCTCATGGTAGTCACTATGCCCATTGCTCACGAAGACAAGAAGGAGTACTCAGGTTGGAACTTTATTGAAGCTATATGTTAAAAACATCCTAATGATTGATTCTGTACTTAGTTTGAAATGTTTCTTCGACCGGTAATATAATGTTTTGACGTTTTTGTCCGATATAACGCTGACCAGAATGAGCGTTTGGATATGTAAACCAAACGCGCTCACAAAAGAAGGTATTTGGACATAAATAACGGACATTTTCGAACAAAACAAACATTTATTGTGGACCTGGGATTCCTGGAGTGCTTTCTGATGTAGATCATCAAAGGTAAGGGAATATTTATCATGTAATTTCTTGTTTATGTTGACGTCAACATGGCGGCTATTGTGACAAATATTTCTGAGCGCCGTCTCAGATTATTGCATGGCTGGCTTATTCCGTAAAGTCTTTTTGAAATCAGACACAGCGGTTGCATTAAGGAGAGGTATATCTATAATTCCATGTGTATAACGTGTATTATCATCTACATTTATAATGAGTATTTCTGTTGAATTATGTGACATTGCAAAATCACCTAATGTTTTTGGAACTAGTGAATGTAACGCGCCAATGTAAACTCATATTTGGATAAATATGAACTTTATCAACCAAAACATACATGTATTGTGTAACATGAAGTCCTATTAGTGTCATCTGATGAAGATCATCAAAGGTTAGTGATTCATTTTATCTCTATTTTCTGCTTTTTGAAACTCCTTTGGCTGAAAAAATGACTGTGTTTTTCTGTGGCTATGTGGTGACCTAACATAATAGTTTGTGGTGCTTTTGCTGTAAAGCATATTTGAAATCGGACACCGTGGTGGGATTAACAAATGTTAATTATGAGATTTTTGATGTTTTGAAAATGGCGCCCACACTTTGACTGGCTGTTGTCAAATCGTCTCGTTAACGGGATTGCAGCCATAAGAAGTTTAACAAGAAATTTGTGGGGTGATTGAAAACAAGTTTCAATGACTCCAACCTAAGTGTATGTAAACTTCCGACTTCAACTGTATGTACTGTACATATAAGTAGGGGTAAAGTGACTAGGCAACAGGATAGATAATAGACTGTAGTAGCAGCGCATGTGGCATAGGAGTCTGGTTCATAATAATGTCAGAAACTGAGAAATGGAATGGCATCAAACATATGGAAACACACTATGCCGTCATGGATTCAAATCCTGCAGCACACGCAAGGTCCACCTGCTCAAGCCAGCGCATGTCCAGGCCCATCTGAAGTTTGCCAATGAGCATCTGGATGATCCAGAGGAGGAATGGGAGAAGGTCATGTGGCCTGATGAGACAAAAATAGAGCTTTTTGGTCTAAACTCCACTCGCCGTGTTTGGAGGAAGAAGAAGGATGAGTACAACCCCAAGAACACCATCCCAACCGTGAAGCATGGAGGTGGAAACATCATTCTTGGGGATGCTTTTCTGCAAAGGGGACAGGACGACTGCACCGTATTGAGGGGAGGATGGATGGGGCCATATATCGCGAGATCTTGGCCAACAACCTCCTTCCTCAGTAAGAGCATTGAAGATGGGCCGGGCTCGGTCTTCCAGCATGACAATGACCAAACACACAGCCAGGGCAACCAAGGAGTGGCTCTGTAAGAAGCATCTCAAGGTCCTGGAGTGGCCTAGCCAGTCTCCAGACCTGGACCTAATAGAAAATCTTTGGAGGGAGCTGAAAGTCCGTATTGCCCAGTGACAGCCCCGAAACCTGAAGGATCTGGAGAAGGTCTGTATGGAGGAGTGGGCCAAAATCCCTGATGCAGTGTGTGCAAACCTGGTCAAGAACTACAGGAAACGTATGATCTCTGTAATTGCAAACAAAGGTTTCTGTACCAAATATTATGTTCTGCTTTTCTGAGGTATCAAATACTTATGTCATGCAATAAAATTCTAATTAATTACTTAAAAATCATACAATGTGATTTTCTGGATTTTTGTTTTAGATTCTGTCTCTCACAGTTGAAGTGTACCCATGATAAAAATTACAGACCTATCATGCTTTGTAAGTAGGAAAACCTGCAAAATCGTCAGTGTATCAAATACTTGTTCTCCCCACTGTATGTCAGGATCAATTTCAAGATCATTATCCGTCGACTGCTCAGGATCTTCAGGTGCGTAACATGCATTTTTCTCTACTGTACTTAACCTAAAGGAGAAAGTACTCATCTTGTATTTCACCGTCAGTTCAGTTTTGCACCTCGCACCCTTCTTTCTGCCTCGCTTCCTCTCGCCATCCATCCTCTTGCTCGCCCAGTCCTCCGACAAAGGTGTATTACCGTGTTCAAACTTCTTCTTTGTCTTCATGTGGTTTTCCAGCAGAGTAGACGCTGTGTTGTGTATTGCTGCCTTTCGCAGGTCAGAGTGCAGATTGCACATTTTGGTCACAAACAAAAAAGGGAAAAGGGAATGGGAAAATCTTAAATTGCACCACCATCTAAACCTGCACATCAATACACTATCCCCCAAAAACACACCACCCCATCTGACTACTTTGACCCTAAACTAAATAAATGTTTTCTCATTGGAAGAAACATGATGGAATTTTGTCATGAAAATTGTATGCTTGTATTATTATATACCTGTGTAATTGCATCATTCAAATCACAAGTGTGTCCCGAAGTCGATTGGTTTATTGGGTCCCCTTGCCACTTTTGAAGTAACCCTCTGAATTTGATCAGTAACACATAAAATTGAGGGCTCTACAAATGAGTTAGTTGGTAGGGGCGAGGGCCTGGTTTGGGATTCACCGTACGACTTGAGGGTCGTTCAAGTGAAACTTCCAAGTCAGAACTCCACACTTCAGAGATTTCTGACAGCATGTGAACGCCTAAGCCTAAACATAAACCTCAGGTTGATATGAAATTACTGTTTAAAAACGTAAAAACGTTATTTTAATGAAATTATGTGAATTAGCAGCTCGTTACCCTTTTCCTCTAGGTGATCCTTATCATAACCTATAATAGGCTACGTAGAGTTTTCCATCAAGAGTCAATCAGTGAGATAGAAAAGAGTTGCGTCCTCACCAATTAATTTCAGCAATATTTATAAAAAGCACCTTTATGAAAATATTTTGTAAAAAAATAAGACGTTCATTGGTGAAATTCATTAGATTAGTTGAAATGGGCAGAATACCACTTACTCTTTCAGCAACACTGTTAACTATTTCAGAAAATAACAACTGCCAAGCATAATAGGAAAAATGCCAATACAGCAGCACCAGTACGTGTATGGCATAGTAGCTATTTTCCAATGATCTCTGGCCTACCAAATGAAATGTAATTTTTGATGGGAATTGCTATTGACGCCCTCTCTCTGCTCAGAGAGGATACACACAACTTTTCCCAAGCCATAAACACACAGGCTAAATGCAGAGAACAATGCCAAATACAGTCTGTACTCTATCTGTATTTTGGAAGCAGTGAGTTGAAAATAGTCTCTGCCCATATGCAGGAACTATCCTCAATGCTGCATAGTTTTGTGGAAAATTCAAGCAATGGACAGTCAGATTTTTACAAGATTGATCACAGAATTGGGCTGGATGATCTCATTGGGTAATCAGAATGAAGACATACCCTATTGATTCATTACACAGATTAAATAACTGTTTACTGTGGTGTGTCACACTATATTTTTTGGTATGTGGTGCTAAATGATCTGGGAAACTGAAAGCTGTTGGTGCTATAAACAGCCTGAGATGCTGTTTGTGACAACTAAAGTGACAAGACTGGTTTGCATGTTTTTGTGGAAAAGCACCAAACAAAAATTAGCCAACTTCTTTTTAAGCAAATAATGAAAAGATACAAAAATAATAACCTTTACAAAGTATTGTCCAACTTGATATACAAAACCGCTCCCAAAAGCATTGTGAGTCACAATTATGCATTTAGAAAACAATAGGCTACAAGTGCTCTGTAGCAGGAAAAGTGGCCTGGTCCCTTGTCCCAGACTTTCTCATTCTCTCTGGCTGGGCTTTTCCATTTCAAGAAGCTAGTCTCAGGACCAGGGTACACTATCCATCTGTCCACATCATGCTCCTTCAGGTCCTGTTCTGTAGGTGGCCAGTGAGTTACACACAGCCTGCTCTCAAATAGATTGACCAGCTCCTTACAGTCTGGGTCAATGAGGTCCGCTGGCTTCTCCCGTTCTCGTTCTCTGCAAATGCACTGGCACCAAGAGAGAGCAGGTAGCTAAGAGGGACAAAATACAGTGTTGTTCAGCACAAGTCACATTCAAACAAGGCGTCTTTCATTGTCTATATTCACACTGGCTATGAAATGCTGCATATGTCTGGTTCAATCAGGTCACCGAGGTCAGTATGGTTCACTACCTGCCTTTTGTCAGAAGAGTTATTTCTCGAAGAGGCAGCAACATTGCATGATAGATCAATTGAATGTTGTGTTTTGTGGTCTCCGTACTGTAGGGAAATATTTCTGTGGACGTTTTATGAGTTTGTGTTTCATTTGTACACCAACCTGGCGATTTCGGGGAAGCCATCACTGCAGGCCATGTGCAGCGGCGTCCAGCCGTCCTCATCTCTCTGGGGACATCAGCTCCATATTTCACCAGCAGCTTCACGCAATCCAGGTTCCTGTGAGTACGGCCTCATGGAGTGCTGCCATACCTGTACACAGAGCACCATACATGGGCACAGTCAGAAGAGGGCTCAGCTGCACTGTACATACCCTTACACTGCTTTTCTGTCATTTCAACCCCTGCTTTTAACTTCAGAACTTTTCTGAACTTTCACTATGCATTTGTCAAACAATTATTTAGAGCCTTTATTCTTTTTGGTTTAGAATATAAATAAATATTTGAGACCCTTTAACCTCTCAGTAGTTTTATATTTGTCAACACAATATCACTCCAAAAGAAGCTGTTGTAGTTAGTGACTATATTTTCATGCAGACAGTTGTAGGTGCCATTGCCTGCTGTGGTAACTCCTGTCAATCTCTCAACACTTTCCCCCTGTCTTTATGTATTTGTAGATTCACTCACCAGATGGGAACAGGGTATGCAGACGTATTTCTTCGCTTCCTCTCATAAAGCGTCCAATCTGCTCCATTCACCATGTCGGACAAGGTCCTGGAAGATAATGTCATTGGAGAAGTGTACGGCCCTGACTGGCTTGAGTGGTAGAGGTGCAGGAGTCTGCTGTGCAGGTATGTGTGCTGGGGACGGCAGCAGCACTGTAGCGTGTTCCTTTGCTGTACGAAGGGGTGTAACTGGAACTGGTTTTATGTGTAGGTGTGTAAAGTGAAGGGGTGTAGCTTGTGGGGGTGTAGTGAGTTGAGCTGTACTTTGTTTGGGTATATGAAGTGGGTGTGTATTTGGTGGGGGTGTAGTGGCCGGTGTGTAATTGGTGGGGGTGTAGTGCGAGGTGTGTAATTGCTGGGGTGTAATGTGTAGGTGTGTAATTGCTGGGGGTGTAGTGTGTTGGTGTGTACGTCATTGGTGTGTACTGACTATATCGCGTGGTGTACGATGACACTGGTAGCTGGTAGCTATACTTCATCCCTGCGGTCAACACGGTTCTTCCTCCCCCTATGCGCTCAGCCCAGGAGGAGGGGTGGGAGAAATCCAAGAAAACTTTGCAATCCAGGAAACTAATTCCTTTGTCCTTTTCACGCTTATCCTCCTTGACTTTTTTCACTTCCTTCTGATCCTTGAGTTTCCAACCAGAGTAGCACCGCTACTCTCTCTGCAGAGTACCAAAACTTTCCCAAAGTCAATTCTCACTGGCCAAACTTCCTCTTTTTATGTCTTTCTTTCCTTCTGGTTCTCTGGATTTCTCCCTCGTGCCTCCTGTCTTGTTTCTCCAGTCCTTTTGTATGTCACTACAGTTTCCTCTGGCTTTGTACAGGCTGGTGGTCTGATGGAGCAGGTGGGAGAGGGTCCCTATATACACTCTGGAGGGCTATTTTGGTGCCCGTCATCCCTCATATCGAGTGACTTTAGCTTGGAACGGAGTGGTCTCTGCCAGGCCAGGCTCCTCCCACTATGACCCCTGACACTGACACTGCCTCCACCCCTAACCCCATAGCACAAACACATTGGGTTCTTTATGGAGCTTGCCCAACATGCCTAATACCACATCACATCAAAATGTCCATGATCAACATCAGCAGAGGAACAAACTGTCATTAACAGTTGAGGGAAATGAAATGTTTACAGTTCAGTGTAGATGTGTTTTTATGGCCCCTGGGTACAGGTCAGGCAACCTTTTTTGGAATTTCACAAGCGACAGCACTGACACATGGTCATGGTGGTTAACAGTGTGAGAGTCACATGGCTTAAATGTGATTTTCAGAATTAGTTTGACATTTTGTTTTTGTTACTTTGGAATGGTTCAAGAACTCTCACCTCAAAACAACAAAAACCTGAATACTTGAACTATTTCAACAGAGGTAATGTACGAGAATTTAGGACACGTTATTTGACATTAAGAAAATAGCAGACAAACAAGGTCTTCAAAAGTTATTTTATTTGCCATGAAAGGATAACATACTTTTTGGTTGCTTGAACAACTACTGTATCTATTCTTATTGTGACAGGTCTTGAAACTTTGGGAGGATCAATATTTTGACCGTAGCATCTCTGCTATTAGAGCAAACAGTAACCCCATCACATGGTTGACATCTGATCTATACTCACTTGCCTGGACCCATTGGACTAATAGTATCTTGCCATACAGGACGTTCAGGAACCACTGGGCCAATAGTATCCAGCCATTCAGGGAGTTCAGTGCAGGAGCGCAGTCTTGCCAACAGTTGTGTCCTAGGGACATAATCTATGCTGCGAAATGTAACCATTTCTCTAGATGGCATTAAAAGATCAGATGGTTTTGGTTTAAAAAAGAAGGCCCTTTACAGTGCAGTGATCTTTCAATCTGTGTGACCTTCAATCATATTGGAAAATCTGATTAGCTCAAATCCCAAAGCAATGTTTTGAAATGTAGTAAAGTTGGTACTGTGGTTACTCCATTTTCATGTCATATGATTTTGTGAGTTGGAAGTTGTGCATGTGAACCGTGACAGCCGACATTGTGCCAGTGCCAGCTGTTCTCAGCAGACAGGCATGAACTTCTAAGAGTGGCAGAGCTGGTTCAAGCTGGATTTCAAAGGCTTTGGACTTGGACATTTCACAGGAGCTGCTCCATGCTAGCCAACGAAAAAAATAGCATGGCTACCATCCCACTGGTTTTCTTCTTACCAAGGTCTCGCAGGGTAGACTTACTGTGCCCTAAGGGGCAACCTTTATGGTTGACTAGAAACCACAACATAGGCCTCATCTTACTATCATGCCTGTCTTGAGAAGCAATACATTCTACCATAATGTACATCCTGTTATGTGTGTCCTGCATCTGTCATTAGGTACAATTCCACTATAAGGATCCACTGGCTCGCCTACCGTCAAGATGTCAAGGCTTATGTTATATCTCATCATGGCAAATTGTATTACAAGGAGGGAGGAGATATAAGCTTGTTGCAAAACCATCCTTCTTCTAGAACAGTTGATTGTAATTAGGGGTATAATAGGCTTGTGTATTCAGTTACAAAGAAATGAAGTCACATACATCCATTAACTCCATCCATTACCTAACTGGAGGGGCCCTTTAAACTCATTATGATTATCCACATTGGGATTGGAACTGTATGGGTGACTTTACCTTCGGATTAGAACTGACCCCGGCCCTGAACATAAACCTTTTTTAGCCCTGCACTGTCTCCACCCAGCACAGCTGACCATTCTGCACCGAGGAGCTGGTGGAAAAGTCTTAGAGCTCATGTCTAGACAAATTGAGGTGAGAGTAATTTATAACCGCAGCTCGGGGAAGAGACTTTATACACTGATTATCGAGTTCACCAGTCTCTCATAAAGACGTGTGGTGAGAGGATGGTGGAGTTCGATGAACTATGGTGCTACCCCTTCCCAAAGCCCCTACCCACCCAAGACTGAGAAGGGCCTCATTTGGTGGGAGTTGTTTGTTTGTTGTCCTCTTGCATCACCCTTGATACATGCCAAAAGGAGTGCTCACGTGATCTAGGGGTTGAATCACCCTCCATTCAGTGTGCTATACATAGATACAGGCCCACCTCCCGCATGCCTTATAGAGCACCTACAGTATTGCATACGGCCCAATTACCACCAAGCAGTTCCATGTTAAAAGCTTCCTGGTGTGTGAATCGCTGTAGTGTTTCAAGTTAGTAATCACTATAATCACTATAGCAGTAGCGTATGTGGTGAGTGGGTCTGTGCATGGTGATGAGTGTAAGTGTGTGGTGTCAGTTGTGAGTGTGGGTGCATGTGTGTGTGTGTGTGTGTGAGAGAGAAGAGTGTCAGTGTGTGCCTGTAGGCATGTGAGCCTTAGTGGGTAGACACACACACACACACACACACACACACACACACGCGATAACAGCAGCTAATGGGGATCCATAATAAATACCTGTGGATGAGCATAGAGTCTGTGCAGGTAGTACAGTGGTAGCTGTCTATTGAAAAGTCTTATGGCTTGGGGAAAGAACCTGTCTCTGAGCCTTTTGGTCCGAGACCCAATGCTTCGGTACCGCCTGCCGGACAGGAGCAAAGAGAACAGTCCATGAGAAAAGAGAGAACAGTCCATGTTTTCCAATTGCAGCTGTGTCATGACTTTGGCAAAGCCTTTATGTATACAGTGCATTCGGAAAGTATTCAGACACATTGACTTTTTCCACATGTTGTTACATTACTGCCTTATTCTATAATGGATAAAAAATATCTGTACCCACTGCAAAGTATTAGGATCCTTATAAGGGCAGACCAAAGGATTAGGACACAGCCGAGGACAGACAGAGGCATCGTGTTGTTAACAACCTGTCAAATAGGCTTATCATGTTGACCGGACAGCTATGGATTCCAAAACACTTTGATGTTGACTTTCATCAAGCTGGTGGCTGGATAGTTGGTGACTCACTCTAAGGTGAGATGAAACCATAGAAACCAGAACAGTGAAACAACCAATGTCAGCAAAGATTTCACAAGAATTCATAGAATATTGGCCTGTCCCCTGCTGCACTCCATTGTATGATTGACATACACATTATTTTCAGGATCATCCTTAGATATGAGCGTACATACAGAGTAAACAAAACATTAGGAACACCTGCTCACTTACCAGGTGAGTCTAGGTGAAAGCTATGATCCCTTATTGATTTCACCTGTTAAATCCACTTCAATCAGTGTAGCTGAAAGGGAGATGACCGGTTAAATAAGGATTTTTAAACCTTGAGACATTGTATGTATGCCATTCAAATGGTGAATGGGCAAGACAAAAGATTTAAGTGCCTTTGAACGGGTATGGGTGTGTCAAGAACTTCAACGCTTCTGGGTTTTTCACAGTTTCCTGTGTATCAAGAATGGTCCACCACCCAAAGGACATCCAGTCAACTTGACACAACTGTGGGACGCATTGGAGTTAGCATGGGCCATCTTCCCTGTGGAACGCCGACACCTTGTAGAGTCCATGCCCCGACGAATTGAGGCTGTTCTGAGGGAAAAAAGGTGTTCTAATGTTTTGTACACTCAGTGCATATTCTGAGCTTTGATTAATCTCCTAACATATTTTGAGTAGGACTAGGGCATGGGGCTGTCTGCAAAATGCATACCTATTGCCAAGTTGGCAGACAGCTTCTTGTACTGATGATGGGGTGCCAGGTACCGTGCTTCCTGTGCATGGCGTGATGAGCCTCTTCTCAGAACAGCCTGGCCTGCTCCGGTCACAGTGAGCCCCATTGGTGGCAGCACTATGCTCTCATCAGGGGGCAGAGACAGGGATCAGACTGACACACCTGGATTACTGGACAGTGAACACTGTGGGACTGGATCTCAGTCTGGATCCTCCAGGCCCAGTGGGAGATACACGCCGGGCCGGCTGGATCCAGTTACGGCACGTGTGGCTAGGCCAGAATAGGAAGCCTACATCTAAATCAGGAGCCAGTAATCCTCAGTCCTTGCACAGGGAGCCTCCACCATGCCAGCTGCAGTCACCAGTAACAGAAGTGTGAGACTGAACTGACAGCAGACATGAGGTCATTTATAGCAGGAAGTTTGCATGTTAGAAAAAAGTGATGAGAAAGCGTGTCCATGACTTCTGGTTGAGCCACACATTTAGGGCCCTGAATATATCCCCTAGAGTCGGTTGACGATCGGTGCATCAATCTAAGTGACATTTAAACAAAATCCCCATAAAAATCAGTCAGTTTAAGCTAGAGATATCAGTTTTCCATTGGATGCGTCTCAATCTACCGCATCTGCCGATGTCGCACTCCCCCATCTGAGGTGAAAGGTGGCAGAGCTAGATTGGTCTTCTCACGAAAACGTCTGTAGCATCCCAACGGATAATACAAATACTATGGTGGTCTCAGTTTTGTTTTACGACACCCACAAATGTCGTCAGGGGACTCGTCTCAAGTCAGTACCGCCAACTTCAGTTTTTAGCGTCTGATCCGTTTGGGCTACAAAATATTAATGGAAGTATGGAGGTAGTTTTGTGCCTACTCAAAAAATGGGGTTAAATATGTCTAAAAAAATGTATACAGTACCAGTCAAATGTTTGGACACACCTACTCATTCAAGGGTTTTTCTTAATTTTTAAAATATTTTCTACATTGTAGAACAATAGTGAAAACATCAAATCTATGAAATAACAGATATGGCGTCATGTATTATGCAAAAAAATTGTTAAACAAATCCAAATATATTTTATTTTCTTCAAAGTAGCCACCCTTTGCCTTGATGACAGCTTTGCACACGCTTGGTGTTCTCTCAACCAGCTTCACCTGGAATGCTTTTCCAACCGTCTTGAAGGAGTTCCCACATATGCTGAGCACTTGTTGGCTGCTTTTCCTTCACTCTGCAGTCCAACTCATCCTAAACCATCTCAATTGGGTTAAGGTCGGGTGGTTGTGGAGGCCAGGTCATCTGATGCAGCACTTCATTACTGGCCTTGGTCAAATAGCCCTTACAGAGAGCCTGGAGGTGTGTTGGGTCATTGTCCTGTTGAAAATTAAATGATAGTCCCACTAAGTGCAAACCAGATGGGATGACGTATCACTGCAGAATGCTGTTGTAGCCATGATGGTTAACTCTGCCTCACAGACAGTGTCACCAGCAAAGCACCCCCACACCATCACACCCCCCTCATCCATGCCTCATGGTGGGAACTACACATGCAGAGATCATGCGTTAACCGACTCTGCGTCTCACAAATACACGGCAGTTGTAACCCAAAATCTCAAATTTGGACTCATCAGACCAAAGGACAGTTTTCCACCAGTCTAATGTCCATTGGCGTGTTTCTTGGCCCAAGCAAGTCTCGTCTTATTATTGGTGTCCTTTAATAGTGGTTTCTGTGCAGCAATTCGACCATGAGGGCCGGATTCACACAGTCTGCTCTGAATAGTTGATGTTGAGATGTGTCTGTTACTTGAACTCTGTGAAGCATTTATTTGGCCTGCAATTGGAGGTGCAGTTAACTCTAATGAACTTATCCTCTGCAGCAGAGGTAACTCTGGGTCTTCCTTTCCTGTGGCGGTCCTCATGAGAGCCAGTTTCATCATAGCTCCTGATTTTTTTTTTTGCTACTGAACTTGAAGAAACTTTCAAAGTTTTTGACATTTTCCGAATTGACTGACCTTCATGTTTTAAAGTAAAGATGGGCTGTTGTTTCTCTTTGCTTATTTGAGCTGTTCTTGTCATAATATGGACTTGGTCTTTTACCAAATAAGGCTATCTTATGTATACCACACTTACCTTCTCACAACACAACTGATTGGCTCAAATGCATTATGAAGGAAAGTAATTCCACAAATGAACTTTTAACAAGGCACACCTGTTAATAGAAATGCATTCCAAATGACTACCTCATGAAGCTGGTTGAGAGAATGTCAATCGTGTGTCATCAAGGCAAAGGGTGGCTACTTTGAAGAATCTGAAATATAAAATATATTTTGATTTGTTAAAAAAAAGGTTACTTTATGATTCTAAATGTGTTATTTCATAGTTGTGATGTCTTCACTATTATTCTACAATGTAGAAAATAGAACAAATAAAGAAAACCCTTCAATGAGTAGGGTGTCCAAACTTTTGACTGGTACTGTATATACATATTTCCTGAGCTTTCTTATATCTCCTAGATATAGGACAGACACTTCAAAACCTTATTCCTTGTGATTTATTTTTGGTTGTCTTTTTGCCATTTATGAATGTGTTTCTGTGGGTGGTAGTAAAGGCCAAATTATTTGTTTAAATTTCTTTTTCATACCTAAAGGGGTCCTAAAACTCTATATCAAATACTTAAATGATCCATGGTATGACCATCTTAAAACAATTCCATATGCCATCTTAAATTAAACAGCACGATCATTACACAGGTACACCTTGCATGCTGACTTCAGGAATGTCCACCAGAGCTGTTTCCAGAGAGTTGAATGTTAATTTCTCTACCATAAACTGCCTCCAACTGCAGACCACGTGTAACCACGCCAGCCCAGGACCTCCACATCCGGCTTCTTCACCTGCATCATCTGAGACCAGCCACCCGGACTGCCATTCAGCCGTGCCATTCATCCGCCGCCATCACCTCAAGGTTTCATAATGATAATGCACAGCCCCATGTCGCAAAGATCTGTACACAATTCCTGGAAGCTGAAAATGTCCCAGTTCTTCCATCGCCTGCATAGTCACCAGATATGTCACCCATTGAGCATATTTGGGATGCTCTGGATTGACATGTAAGACGGCGTGTTCAATTTCCCGCCAATATCCAGCCATTGAAGAGGAGTGGGACCCTTTCACAGGCCACAATCAACAGCCTGATCAACTCGGTGCGAAGGAGACGTGCTGCATGAGGCAAATGATGCATATCAGTATTCCCAGGCATAGATTAGGGCCAAATTGACTGATTTACTTATATGAACTGTAACTCAGTACTATCTTTGAAATTGTTGCATGTTGCGTTTTACATGTTTGTTCAGTGTTGATGAAAAGCCGAAATCAGTATGAGATGCTGGCATTTTAAAGCATACTTAATTTTCGGAATATCACATACTCTCAAACGTTCTATTTTCAAATACTCAATCAGCTTAGTATTTAGAATACAAAGTACACATATTCAGACACAGCCATCCTCTTTTCTGGTTTGAAGAGTTTATACGATTGTAATAATCAAGGCCAAAGGTACCCTGGATATGTGACCCTTCTCACAGCCCATGGAAGTGGTGACCAACAGTTACACCTACATTTCTGTGCCTTCATTGTAGGCATCAACTATTGCAAAACATGGAGGCTACAAAGTTAGCT
Source organism: Oncorhynchus nerka (assembly GCF_034236695.1). Taxonomy (NCBI): domain Eukaryota; kingdom Metazoa; phylum Chordata; class Actinopteri; order Salmoniformes; family Salmonidae; genus Oncorhynchus; species Oncorhynchus nerka. Next base: position 32,872,889 of record NC_088416.1, read on the forward strand.
GTGCATCACATAATGTGGCACATTTCCATTGACTGCTTATCAGCGCTGCCCTCTATGCGTGTCTTTGAACATGCTGTGGCAGGCATCCACAAACGGATGATCTGACAGCTTTCAGAGCCTCTAATCTGAGCCTTGCTCCTAGCACGGACGGCAGACCACCCCAAACTAAATCAGGCTATTTGCTCTGCAAATGGGAGCGTCCGGCGTCTACCACCTGGCCCGAGATGTATGGCCTCATCATGGTTCCCATGCCTCTGGACTCTAGAGTTGCTGAGCCTCAAGGCACAATTACATAGTTTCCATGGGAATTGGTCAATATTTTCTACAGAGAGAAGACCAAAATAGTGTTGCCCGGAAAATATCAATGATAAATGAATTGATTTGACTTTCAGTGTTGCCTTTGCTTATTTTAAGTTGACATAAAAGAGACAGGAAAGTTACGGCATGTTTAACAGCACAGTACTTTGGCTTGGATGCACTTCAATTGTGGATTTTGCCTGAAAACTATTATAGGTAGACTTATCATATGATGTGCTCAGACCCAGAGAACGTAAGACACACATCTTCAAGAACACAAACAGTAGGCCTGTTGCTGCACCCATCACACAAGGAGGGCACCATGGAAATTCCAAGGCTATATTTAGTTGGGGCTCAGTTTTAAATAACATCCTTTCTGTGTAAACACACCAATCAATTTAAAAGTCAAGGCTCCAAAGATTGCTGGAGAGTATTCCTTGAGGTAATTTAAGCTGAAAGAAAGAGTGTTAGAATTGTGACTATTTGTGGTCACAATTCAGGGCTGAAATATATCACCTTGACTTTCAAGGAGGTTCACTGGTACTCTGAAGTGTATGCCTATACCATGGTCTGAACAATGGTTTAGAGCAGGCTATTAGACATGAGCCTATGCTTAATACAGGGATACAGGGATATATAGTTCATGCTAATTATGATCACATAGATTAATGCAGATGTTTCTGACCACGACTCCATTTTGTTGCTCACAGCCAATAGACAGAAACTAAAACAGGAAACGCCCATGCTCAGGTTTGTTCAACGCTGGTCCGACCAATCTGATTCCACGCTTCAAAATTGCTTTAATCATGTGGACTGGGATATGTTCCGCATAGCGTCAGAAAACAACATTGATGAATACGCTGATTCGGTGAGCGAGTTTATTAGCAAGTACATTGGTGATGTTGTACCCACAGCAACTATTAAAACCTTCCCCAACCAGAAACCGTGGATTGATGGCAGCATTCGTGCAAACAAAGCGCGAACCACTGCTTTTAATCAGGGAAATGCGACATGACCGAATACAAACAGTGTAGCTATTCCTCCGCAAGGCAATCAAACAAGCTAAGCAAATCAAATGTATTTATATAGCCCTTCTTACATCAACTGATATATCAAAGTGCTGTACAGAAACCCAGCCTAAAACCGCAAACAGCAAGCAATGCAGGTGTAGAAGCACGGTGGCTAGGAAAACTCCCAGAAAGGCCAAAACCTAAGAAGAAACCTAGAGAGGAACCAGGCTATGAGGGGCCAGTCCTCTTCTGGTTGTTCCGGGTGGAGATTATAACAGAACATGGCCAAGGTGTTCAAATGTTCATAAATGACCAGCAGGGTCAAATAATAATAATCACAGTAGTGTCGAGGGTGCAGCACCAGGAGTAAATTTGGCTTTTCAGCCGATCATTAAGAGTATCTCTACCACTCCTGCTGTCTCTAGAGAGCTGAAAACAGCATGTCTGGGACAGGCAGCACGTCCGTGAACAGGTCAGGATACCATAGTACCCTCCAAACTCGTCATTAAGCTCGAGACAGACCCCCGCCTCTGTGCAACTGGGTCCTGACTTCCTGACGGGCCACCCCCAGGTGGTGATCCTCAACACTGGGGCCCCACAAGGGTGTGTTCTCAGCTCTCTCCTGTACTCCCTGTTCACCCATGACTGCGTGGCCATGCACGCCTCCAACTCAATCATCAAGTGTGCAGACGACACTACAGTGGTAGGCTTGATTACCAACAACGACGAGACGGCCTACAGGAGGAGGTGAGGGCTCCCGGAGTGTGGTGTCAGGAAAATAACCTCACACTCAACGCCAACAAAACAAAGGTGATGATCTTGGACATCAGGAAACAGCAGAGGGAGCACCCCCATCCACATCGACGGGACAGCAGTGGAGAGGGTAGTAAGTTTTAAGTTCCCATGGCATACACATCACAGACAAAACTGAATTGGTCCACCCACACAGACACCATCGTGAAGAAGGCGCAGCAGCGCCTCTTCAACCTCAGGAGGCTGAAGAAATTTGGCTTGTCACCAAAAGCACTCACAAACTTCTACAGATGCACAATCGAGAGCTATCCTGTCGGCTGTATCACCGCCTGGTACGGCAACTGCTCTGCCCACAACCGTAAGGCTCTCCAGAGGGTAGTGAGGTCTGCACAACGCATCACCGTGGGAAAACTACCTGCTCTCCAGGACACCTACACCGCCCGATGTCACAGGAAGGCCAAAAAGATCATCAAGGACAACAACCACCCAAGCCACTGCCTGTTCACCCCACTATCATCCAGAAGGCGAGGTCAGTACAGGTGCATCAAAGCTGGGACCGAGAGACTGAAAAAGCAGCTTTTATCTCAAGGCCATCAGACTGTTAAACAGCCATCACTAATACTGAGTGGCTGCTGCCAAACATACTGACTCAATCTCTAGCCACTTTAATAATTCAAAATTGGATGTAATAAATGTATCACTAGTCACTTTAAACAATGCCACTTTATATCATGTTTACATGCCCTACACTACTTCATATATATTTTTATGTACATATTCTTATTCATTCCTTTACACTTGTGTGTATAAGGTAGTTGTTGTGAAATTGTTAGATTACTTGTTCGATATTACTGCATGGTCGGAACTAGAAGCACAAGCATTTCGCTTACACTCGCATTAACATTCAACTATGTGTATGTGACAGATCAAATTTGATTTGATGTGTAAATCCACAAGATAAGCAGCTCCTACCACACAGATGGAACCCACCTAAAGATAGATGTAATTGAAAGTTGTTCACAAACTCACTCAAATCTCTCCCAAAGGATACAAATGGATAGCCTGTAAATCCCTTGGCTTGAACTGGTTCACACTGTCCTCAATGTCTCAGGCTGTCTTCAGAACAAATGGTACAGCCAAAGCCAAGGGCTTTATATGTCATCAAAAGGTGGAAATTCCTTAATAATATAATGGTTATATGTAGGTAATAAACATTTAGAAAGAACAATGTTTGTTAGTGAACACTGTCACTGAGGCTCATTATTTTGAGTGTGTAAAGTGTGAAGTTGGCCAAACATTTGACCAGCCATACCTTTCCTTTATTACCACGTAGCAGATATTAGAGAGTGAGAGTGTGTTATTTGTTCTGAGGTAAAGGTATTGGAGGCCCTTTCCAAGCTAAGGGATACAGTGGCTTGCAAAAAAGTATTCACCCCCCTTGGCATTTTTCTTATTTTGTTGCCTTACAACCTGGAATTCAAATGGATTTTTGGGGGTTTGTATCGTTTGATTTACACAAATGCTTTCAACTTTTGAAGATGCAAAATATTTTGACTTCAGAAACAAATAAATAATAAGTAAAAAAAACACAAACATGAGCGTGCATAACTATTCAGCCTCCCCCAAAGTCAATACTTTGTAGAGCCACCTTTTGCAGCAATTACAGCTGCAAGTCTCTTGGGGTATGTCTTTATAAGCTTGGCACATCTAGCCACTGGGATTTATGCCCATTCTTCAAGGCAAAACGGCTCCAGCTTCTTCAAGTTGGATGGGTTCCACTCGTGTACAGCAATCTTTAAGTCATACCACAGATTCTCAATTGGATTGAGGTCTGGGCTTTGACTAGGCCATTCCAAGACATTTAAATGATTCCCCTTAAACCACTTGAGTGTTGTTGCTTTAGCAGTATGCTTAGGGTCATTGTTCTGCTGGAAGGTGAACCTCCATCCCAGTCTCAAATCTCTGGAAGACAAACAGGTTTCCCTCAAGAATTCCCCTGTATTTAGCGCCATCCATCATTCCTTCAATTCTGACCAGTTTCCTAGTCCCTGTCGATGAAATACATCCCCACAGCATGATGCTTCCACCAACATGCTTCACTGTGAGATGGTGTTCTCCGGTGATGAGAGTTGTTGGGTTTGCGCCTAGATATAGTATTTTCCTTGATGGCCAAAAGCTCAATTTTAGTCTCATCTGACCAGAGTACCTTCTTCCATATGTTTGGGGAGTCTCCCTACATGTGGCAAACACCAAATGTGTTTGCTTATTTTTTTTTTTAAAGCAAATGGCTTTTTCTGCCACTCTTCCATAAAGCCCAGCTCTGTGCAGTGTACGGCTTAGTGGTCCTATGGACAGACACTAATCTCTGCTGTGGAGCTTTGCAGCTCTTTTTCAGGATTATCTTTGGTCTCTATTTTTGCCTCTCTGATTAATAGCCCTCCTTGCCTGGTCCGTGAGTTTTGGTGGGCGCCCTCTCTTGGCAGGTTTGTTGTGGTGTCATATTCTTTCCATTTTTCTATAATGGATTTAACGGTGCTCTGTGGGATGTTCAAAGTTTCTGATATTTTTTTTAGAACCCAACCCTGTTCTGTACTTCTCCACAACTTTGTCCCTGACCTGTTTGGAGAGCTCCTGGTGCCGCTTGTGGTGCCGCTTGTGTCTCGATCGTTGAAATGATTGGACCAAGGCGCAGCGTGAGTTCCACATATTTTAATTAATAGAAACTCACCAAACAAAACAAGCACAAACCAACCGTGAAGCTACTGGTGCACACAGGCAACTATTTGTAGACAAGATCCCACAAAGCACAATGAGGAAATGGCTGCCTAAATATGATCCCAATCAGAGACAATGATAAACAGCTGTCTCTGATTGGGAACCATACCAGGCCAACATAAACCATTAATCTCCTAGATGACTCCACCTTGCACTATCACGCCCCAACCAACAGAGAATAAACCGCCCTTATGGTCAGGGCGTGACAGTTTGCTTGGTGGTGCCCCTTGCTTTGTGGTGTTGCAGACGCTGGGGCCTTTCAGAACAGGTGTATATATACTCAGATCATGTGACACTTAGATTGCACACAGGTGGACTTTATTTAACTAATTATGTGGCTTCTGAAGGTAATTGGTTGCACCAGATCTTATTTAGGGTTTTATTGCAAAGGGGTGAATACATATGCATGCACCACTTTTCAGTTTTTTTTATAATATAAAAAAAAAATTGAAACAAGTAATTATTTTCACTTCACCAATTTGGACTATTTTGAGTATGTCCATTACATGAAACCCAAATAAAAATCCATTTAAATTACAGGTTGTAATGCAACAAAATAGGAAAAAAGTCTAGGGGGATGAATACTTTTGCAAGGCACTGTATAATGGAGCAGAACATTTGAACCTGGGAACATACTGACCGTATATCACCCCATTAACACCGCTCCCCAATAGTTTCCTATGACCGAAAGCAAAACAATGTTAAAAGGCTTCCGCTTTACAAAGCCAAAGCTGTTCCAAAGGGGGATCACTAGTTTTATGTGTTTAGTATGTTTAGAATAGTGCTTTGTGTGCTCCCTTTGAGAGACGGGCCACAGTGAGGGGCTGCAGCTGCTGACAGTGACCAGGTATGAGAATGCTAACCCGTAAAGGGCCGCAGCAGTAAACGGCCAGCAGCTGTCCAGTCCACAGCCAGAGCAGGAGTGTCCGGACTTCACATGGAGTGAGAGGGAGCCAGGGTGCAGGGCCTGCTTGTCTGGGGATAGGGTTACCCGAGCCGGCCTCCATGGAAAATGAGGTGGGGTGAAAGGCCAGCCGTGTGTGCATTTCATTTGTTGATGTTTGATTACACAATGGGGGCATGTGACTGAGTTTTGCCCTGGGAATGGTTGGCATTCAGCAGCCAATGGATAGGAGGACAGATAGTGATTAAAACAAGTAACATGCAGTAACTAACCTTACAAACTTGTACCTCCACATCAAAGAACAATAGCATTCTGGACAATCTTCAGATGGCATCCTCTATAGCAAAGTGCAGACAAGACCATTTACCAGTCATCATTCCTCACTCTCCATGAAATTTCCATTAAGGCGAGGGGACACTGACATAAATGCATGGTGGACACACAGGTCCATAATAACCGTGACAACTAATGGACTTATTGAAACGTACCTCAAGACTAATCCTCCTTAATCTCTGACACAATATCCATGTAGTGTGTGCCCTTATCAACACTGCTCCCACCATGGAGGATCAGCCTGCAGGAGCTCTCGCCCTGTGACCTACTCTTATTGTCACACCTTTGGGGCATATCTCTGCATACCGTCTCCTCGTTAGTAGCTGTGGAGGTTGCGTGACAGGAATGAATTTAACTGAGTAGCCAGTGGGCAAAAAGATTGGATGGTAAAAAAGTGAAGCTGCGTGACTCCAATTACGTAACACAAATAGAATTTCCAGCTGAGTTTGACCTAATGCAGACCAGCAGGTTGGGGCTGCACTGTCTTCAGTCATGCACCTGCCAAAAGAGATTTTCAAGGAAACACAGAGGTTATGTAAAATATACACACCTATCTATAGCTAAGTTGACAGGACTTATTAGTCCTATTAAAGATGACAACCAAACAGAGTCCATCTCTGCCCTGCAGCCATCCATGCTTACCAAACCACTGCTCTTCATCATGGTGTCTACCATTTACCAGTGGACAGAGAGACCAACCTATGAAAGGTCATATTTTTTTAAATTTTTATTTCACCTTTATTTAACCAGGTAGGCAAGTTGAGAACAAGTTCTCATTTACAACTGCGACCTGGCCAAGATAAAGCAAAGCAGTTCGACACAAACAACAACACAGAGTTACACATGGAATAAACAAAACATACATTCAATAATACAGTAGAACAAAATAAAACAAAAAGTCTATATACAGTGAGTGCAAATGAGGTGTTAAGGAAATAAATAGGGCCATGGTGGCGAAGTAATTACAATATAGCAATTAAACACTGGAATGGTAGATTGGCAGAAGATGAATGTGCAGGTAGAGATACTGGGGTGCAAAGGAGCAAAATAAATCAAAATAAAAATACCAGTATGGGGATGAGGTAGGTAGATAGATGGGCTGTTTACAGATGGGCTATGTACAGGTGCAGTAATCTGTAAGCTGCTCTGACAGCTGCTTAAAGCTAGTGAGGGAGATGTGAGTTTCTAGCTTCAGAGATTTTTGCAATCTGCTCCAGTCATGGGCAGCAGAGAACTAGAAGGAAAGATGACCAAAGGAGGAATTGGCTTTGGGGGTGACCAGTGAGATATATCTGCTGGAGTGCCTGCTACGAGTGTGTGCTACATGGTGACCAGTGAGCTGAGATAAGGTGTGGGCTTTACCTAGCAGAGACTTGTGGATAACCTGTAGGTTTGGCTACAAGATGAAGCGAGGGCCAACTAACGAGAGCGTACAGGTCGCAATGGTGGGTAGTGTATGGGGCTTTGGTGACAAAACGGATGGCACTGTGATAGACTGTATCCAGTTTGTTGAGTAGATTGTTGGAGGCTATTTTATAGATGACATCACCGAAGTCAATGGTCAGTTTTTACGAGGGTATATTTGGCAGCATGAGTGAAGGATGCTTTGTTGCGATATTGAAAGCCGATTCTAGATATAATTTTGGATTGGAGATGCTTAATGTGAGTCTGGAAGGAGAGTTTACAGTTTAACCAGACACACCAGGTATTTGTAGTTAGTCAGGAGCCGTCCAGAGTAGTGATGCTGGACGGGCGAGCAGGTGCGGGCAGTGATTGATTGGCTTAGTTTTTAGTTTTACTTGTGTTTAAGAGCAGTTGGAGGCCAATGAAGGAGAGTTGTATGGCATTGAAGCTTGTCTGTAGGTTAGTTAGCACAGTGTCCAAGGGATGGGCCAGAAGTATACAGAATGGTGTCACTGCCTAGAGGTGGATCAGATAAAACTAGTAATATAATCAACCATGTGTAGTTAACTAGTGATTATGATTGATTGATTGTTTTTTATAAGATACGTTTAATGCTAGCTAGCACTTACCTGCCTTCTACTGCATTCGCAATAGGCATGTTCTGTGGAGTGCAATGAGAGGCAGGTGGTTAGAGCATTGGACTAATTAACTGTAAGTTTGCAATATTGAATCCCGAGCTGACAAGGTAAAAATCTGTCATTCTGCCCCGAACAAGGCAGTTAACCCACTGCCTTGTAGGGCCGTCATTGAAAATAAGAATGTGGTCTTTAACTGACTTGCCTAGTTAACTAAAGGTGTAAAAATATGTTTATTTAAATCGGCAAAATCGGTGTACAAAAATACAGATTTCCGATCTGACTGCAGTTTACGTCAGAACTGACTTCAGTGGAGAAATGCTGACCTTCGATGTCCACTGGCACATAGGAGAAGTTTGCTTCTTCACGGGATGAATTCCGGTTTCAACTGATGGCTGATGGTGTCGTGTGGGGTGAGCGGTTTGCTGATGTCAATGTTGTGAACAGAGTACCCCATGTTGGCGCTTGGGGTTATGGTATGGACAGGCATAAGCTATGGACAATGAACACAATTGATTTCAACAATGGCAATTTGAATGCACAGAGACCGTGACGAGATCCTGAGGCCCATTGTTGTGCCATTCATCCGCCGCCATCACCTCATGTTTCAGCATGATAATGCACGGCCCCATATCGCAAAGATCTGCACACAATCCCTAGAAGCTGAAAATGTCCCAGTTCTTCCATGGCCTGCATAGTCACCAGACATGTCACCCATTGAGCATGTTTGGGATGCTCTGATTGACGTGTAAGACAGAGTGTTCCAGTTCCCGCCAATATCCAGCAACTTCACACAGCCATTGAAAAGGAGTGGAACAACATTCCACAGGTCACAATCACCAGCCTGATCAAGTCTATGCGAAGGAGATTTGAATCAGATGAGCTGATCCATTACTCATGAAAGGGGAAATTAACATAAAGTTTACATCATGTTGACAATCATGTTGTAACTATGGTGTCTGCTGATAGCAGTATTTTATGACATCTGAAAAACACAGTAATCTTGAACACTGTGTACAACTGTAAAGCACAAACTCATAAGTACCTGGAAACGTCTTCATTTGTGATAGTATCAAATCTAAGAACAATAATCCAAAGTTGTCAGATACTTCACCACTGAGTCTCAGCAGTGCACACTGGCCCTATAAGGCCAAGTGAAAAACATAATATTCATAGGGGTCAATAAAGCAATTTTAGCAGGCAAGAGTTTGAAAACATGTAGCTGAATCTGCTTCAGATACAGGAGGGGCCAGATCAGGTTTCCTTGCTGAGACACGAACACACAGGCAGTAAAGATAAAGGGACACAGCGTCCCACACTTCTAAATGTGAAAAGTCCCAAAGACACATTTATCACTCTCTCCTACTGTATCAACATTATAAAGACATTAAGAAAACCTGTCCTATCTAGTTACCACGCCAGTGGTCTTGTGACTATGGAGGACATACAGTCTGGTCTTCTCCTGTGCAGATGGGCAGATGACATGTAACAGGAATCCACAGCGTCTATGACAGCACATGACCTCACATGATGGATGCAGGAACATGGTAAATGCAGCAGCGTGTATTTGACAGGGTAGACAGGCTCTTCAAACATCAGACCAGGCCCTCTGAAGAGGATAGCACCATCCATGGCCAGGACATGTCAGGGTTTGGAGAGGATGGTGGCCGGGTTGAGGCTGCGAGGTATGCAGGAGATTCACCAAACTTGGGGTTATTTCTGTATGTAGTGTCCTTGCGGAGGGAAAGAGTATAGGACACAGGGTGTAAACATATAGAACTTTGGCTTTATTATTGTGCAGTTGAAAATTAAGAAGCCAATCTGAGCTATAGTAAATGTCGTCCAAAAATTGCTTGAACAGGTTAAAAAACCCGCTCATTAATACCCAGCCACCATATTCTTATTTATTCTACTTCTGCTACAGTCATTTTAATTCCATAGCGGCACATGACCTCCCGCTGCCAGTTCTCAAAATATGCTGCTAACCGCTGTCAGGGCAGACCTGTTAAGTAATATGATTCATTCACCCACACTCTAAAAGCTGAAACTGCAGAGTGTGATGTAACGATACAGTAATAACAACCTGCAGAGATCCAGACTGCTGAGACATGGAGATGGATTCGGTTTTCATTTTGGAACGCATTTTGGAAAACTATCCATTCATAGATTGGACCCAAGGCCTCCTCTTAAAGGGGCCGTCTTTATCGGTAGTTTTGTCTTCCCTTGGGGATTACCTAAAATAGCAGTACTTATTTTCTTTCTTACCGTATCATAATACAAAATAGATTTGCATGGACATGAAATATTCTAGTGTTTTGTTACATTTTTAACTTCCCAGTACGAGAACCAATAGTGAATAGTTTGACTACACGGTGGCTGGACTTGTCACTCTGAACTTTTCCTTACATTTTTGCTTTCTAGGATGGCGATTAAACTCAACATGACCTGAGGTGGGGAAGGAGGAGTCCTATCTTAGACACACTGTCACTAGAGCTCTCTCTTTCTCTCTCTCTCTCTCTTGGGTTCACCCTTACTTCCCCCTCTGTACTGCTCCCTCTCTGTCACACACAGGTGCACACACAAACACACACACAGCTGAAACATGCACACACAAATAACTGAAACATAATCCAAACAAGGGACTGGGCTATCTCTAATGAAGATAAATGCTTCATCCTAAGGGCTGTGGTATACAGTATACGTTAGACTGAACTGGGCATGTAGTTGAGAGCATTTAAGTGGGTGGCAGGCTGTGGGGTGTTTAGCTGTGTTGTCAGGGGTTCTATGTTTTTCACACAGGGCTATTTGTATCTTTCAAACGTCCTAAAGAGCTTCCTGTCAAAAGGCAACCATGAGCTGGACAGTCAACAACATGTGCCATGATATTAATTAACAACCAACTCTTTGTGGGCTGTAGACCTTTGTTGTTCAGATCCTTTGGTGATGTCTCATTGCTTTCTTTAAATAACAAAAACAATATAGCTAATATAGATATTTGTGATTTTGTGACCAAGGATATGTGATGGCACAGACCCTACTAATGTAATGTTGTTGTGTTCCCTTGGGCATGATGACTCCACTAGGCTTCCAGACTGAAGAGAGGTTCTGAAATTACTGCAGTTCGGTGTACCTTTGTACAAAGACAATATAGCCTACACTTTAAAATGTGTTTGTCTGTTTTTAATCTCCTCTGGTAGCCAGTACTGAAAAGGAATTGACTCCTGTATGAACTCATAACTTATTGAGTCACTACTCGTCAATCAAAGCCCATGAAAGGATGGAAACTGAAACTGATATGCTTTGATGCTAAAAACACAGTGGAAACCTCACATGATTTCAGCAACGTGGCACCATGTTTCCCTACTGAATCATAAGCAAGGTGCTGCCCTCCTCTGGTCAGGAGAGGGAGAGGGTTTGCCTGGTCACCCACCAGGGGGTATAGACTTTCTTTTTCTCATATTGTCACACTTCTCTACAGGGTGTCACAGCGCATGACTGTCCCTACCCTGCAGGCTTCAAAGGTTTCCTTCCTGTCCATGGAGCTCAGCACAATGGAAAATGTATTTGTGTATTTTCCTCTGGGTCACAACTACACATCCTATATGCACGTTCTCAGGAGAGGTGACGGAAAGCGCCAATAACTACTTTTTTTCTCATTGAGACTTGAGATGAGTCTCCCATTCTGCTGCATTGTTTTATTCTCAATTCACAAGAGCATAATTACAGGCATTTAAAGACTGTACAAAAGGTTAAGAAGAAGAGGTGTAAAAAATATAGAAAAAATACAAATGCATTCAAATCAATAACAGCTCCAGTTGTTCAATATTCTGAATGAATTAGAGAATAAATATTGATGGTGGTCATTCAAGTTGTTCGTCTTGCTCTGATCCTTGTTCTGGTTTTGGCTCTGGTTCAGGCCGGGGTTTTTGGTCTGGTTCGTGCTCTGGTTCTTCTGACTCATGGTCATTGTGGTTTAACTGGGCATACTCAACTGAGCCTTGCTGAAATAGACAAAATAAAATAAAAACATACAAGAAGAAGCCCGTGTCTGTTTCTACAGTATCTGTGTATTCCAGCAGTTTCCTCCTCCTGTGTTGAATCTGATTTTCTCCATAAGGGGTCCCTCTAAGACAAAACAAAGTCATGAGGTCTATGTACTGTATGTAAAACAGTACTGTTACGTACATGAGTGTATTTGTTAGTACATTGCTCTACTTACGCCGTCAGCTTGTTCGGACTCTGACTCACCTGCAAAAACAAGAGCAGGAGACAAGCTCAGGAAAACAACACCCTCCACCCAGAGCCTCCCCCTTCCCCAAAACAACACCCTCCACCCAGAGCCTCCCCCTTCCCCAAAACAACACCCTCCACCCAGAGCCTCCTCCTTCCCCAAAACAACACCCTCCACCCAGAGCCTCCTCCTTCCCCAAAACAACACCCTCCACCCAGAGCCTCCTCCTTCCCCAAAACAACACCCTCCACCCAGAACCTCCTCCTTCCCCAAAACAACACCCTCCACCCAGAACCTCCAGCTCTCCTCAAGACTGACGCCTTGGGCTTATCGCATTACAACCACTAATGTGTGTGTTACTAGTCAGTTTCCCTGCCGACAAGCCCATTGTTTGACAATATAGAGGCAGGCCAAAGCCCATGATTGTTTTCTCTTCCCCTGCGCTGCAACATTGTTTGATACAAATACCATTGACATTTGCAAGGAGTAGGTCAATTACTCAACAATGGGCAATATGGTTGGCGTGTGGGTTCTTATTTCAGGGGTTAACAAGGGAGCAGTCTGTCCTCTGACTCCGCTTGACAGATGCACCCTGTGTTTGGGTTGGATTATAATAACAGGAAGTTCCCTTTGGCGAGAGCAGGAAGTGGACAGCTGGCTAAGTGGCCGACATAACGGCACCCTCTCTCACTAACAATGCAGATGTTTAGAGCTAGGCCTGGTTTCCTGCATGGCACATTTCTCAAACCCCAGAGAAGAGAATTGGATGAAACATTCATTGCTTTGCCATATTAGTTATGCATCCCCTCACCTGCTCTTTACCCTGAGCCAAGCTAGGAGGAAGGAACACACAGAGAGGAAGAGAGATGACACCCTGAGAGGATGAAGGGTTGGAGCAAGGTTAGGGCTGAGATGGTAGGGGTCTGCAAGACTCCATCAACTTTCTATCATGGGCCAAAGGTTTAGTAGTGTGAAGTCCTGACAGCAGATATAGGTTCTACTGTACAGTAAATCAGTAGACAGATCTTACCATTGGCAGCCTCATTGACTTCTCCATGGGTCAGTCTCAGTGTCTGGTCTGTTTTAGTGCTTGCTGGCTTCCTGAGAGAGGGGAACAAGAAAACACAATGAAAACAGGAAACTCCTATATGACCTTTATCACTTTAATATTCACATCTTCCCAAACAAAGAATTGTGCATCACTGTACATTCAATGGTTTGTGAATAGACTATGGTAGTATGATGAAGTCAAAGCCAGGCCTACTCACACTGACAGTTCCACTGTTCTCTCTCTTCTGAATGGAAGAAGGCATTTCTTAACGAGGATGATGATGAGAGACACTGTGAGCAGGATGCAGAAGGCTGCGATCAGCCCCTTCTTCCAGCCAGCCAACTTCACTGCAGACAGCAAGGTTACAAAGGTTACCTCAGGTCACGTTCAGCCACAGTGGATTTAACTAAATGACTTGTAGTCACACACCAGTGTGTTTGTGTGATAATACTTTCATCTGCAAGATCCCTTCCTCTCTCACCTCCAACAGTGACCATGGCACTCCTTTGGCTGTCATTGGATGGGTTGTTAGTGACGCAGTAGTATCCGCCGCCATGCTCTCTACTGACACCTTGAAACGAGTGGGATAATCGCATGTCATTGGTGGTCTTGGACAGCAGGGGCAGGGCACTCTTTGTGTGATATCATGTGTAGGTGATGGGGGGCGTGCCCCACTGGACAGTGCAGGTTAGGGTCAGGTCCTCCCCCTCAGCCACGTCCCCCATTTTGGGTGTCAAGATCAGTATTGGCCTGGACACTGGCTCTGTGGGGAATTAATGTTGTTGAGTCATTACAGTAAATCTACTATGTCATCAGTTAGACTGACTGTACCAGCATCTCCCTTTTATAAACTAGAGCCATATGTAGGTGTATGTATGTATGTATGTATGTATGTATGTATGTATGTATGTATGTATGTATGTATGTATGTATGTATGTATGTATGTATGTATGTATGTATGTATGTATGTATGTATGTATGTATGTATGCATGTATACATTTGGTTCTGTTATAAACAGGTGGTGTGGCCAACTCACCTATGATGGTGGCAGTGCGTCGGAGGTGATCTCCTGAGCTCTCCATGTAGGGCTGACTGGGGTTGTTCTCGGCCTTGCAGGAGAAGCTGTGGATGTCAATGCTCCTATGGATGGAGGTAATGTTGAAGAGGGCCAGATCCGGGGGACTGTGGACCACCCTGAACTCAGCTTGTCTGTGGGGGCTCAGCAGGGTGTAGGTGATGGGCAGACTACCGTTGTCACTCTGACACTGGAGCTGGAAGGGCTTGCCCAGGATCAACCTGCCCCCTACCACGCTCAGAAGAGGGACTGACACAGGCACTGACAGAGGGAGAGGGGGAACAAAAAGAGAACGAATAAGACAGAATGAGACCAGAGAAGAGAAAAACGGTTAGAAAATAAAGCACATGCAATGTTTGAGAATGTTGAATGAGAGAGTTTTTAATATGACCCCATCCACTGTCAGAACAGAAATTACAAGATTGTTATAATGCTGTTATTTCATCAAATGGTTGTTTTATGCAACATAATAAGGGGTTGTTAGAACACTCATATATCTGTGTGTGTTCTACTGAAAGTGGGCCTCTAGGAGATTTAACACTGACAGAAGATTTACAATATCTTCTGGGTGATAAACCTAACAAGACCGCATTCCATAGCATGATTAGTGTCTGTGTGCCTGACTGGAAGCTACCAGGGAGAGATGGCTCGTGGCCAGACCCTGGTTTCTACACAATGAGAAGTTATTACAGCAGATACTTATAATTCACAGCAGACAGTATCTTTCATACAAATCTTAAACTTGTAACCCATTCTATACATCTGTTGTTTGTATCTTGGCTATAAAATACTTTTGTATCTTTGTATCGAGGCTCTCAACGATTCGTCGACCAGACATCATTATCGTAGGGCACTCAATCGATTAACTTTATATGTGTGGGTTGTATTGACCTGCTTCCTTATTAACAAGTGAATAAAGATTCAGTTTAAGAATAGCTCTGACTTGTGGAATACGTTTGTCTCTCCTCATTTGAAAGTAAAGAAATTAACCACCACACCACACAGAGAGACTCACCTTTTGCCTTGAGGACAATCTGTGTGCTGTTTTTGAAGATCTTTTGGTTTGGCCTCTTCCTAGGGCATGGGCCTGGCAGGAGTAATTTCCATTAAGGGAGGGGTGTGCTGTGGCACTGTAGTTCCCCCCTGATGTCAGTAGGACCTGGTTCCTGTACAGGGAGTACTTCACGTCCCCAATGTTGATTCTCTCATGGGAATAGCGGTCAGTATCACAGTTCAGTGTGAAGCGCTCTGTCTCAAACACCTCTCTGGGCTTCATCACCAGGACTGGCTTGGAAAACAACTCTGTGGGGATCAGACAGAAAAAGCAGAGTGTCAAACATTAAATTCAAAGATACTTTGGCATGGTGAAACATTGAATTAAGTTAGAAAACGCTCACTATTACATGTCATATGTCCCAACCTTTTACAACACAGTCAGACATCCAATACTTGCCTTTGACTTTGATGCTCTCATAGGCTTCTTTCTGAACAATGCCTCTGTCCGCCTTGCACACATACTCCCCAGAGTCCTCTGCCAGCACTCTGAGCGAATGACTGAGACTAATGTAGGCTGTCTTAAGAATCCTCTTGTCCTTGGTCAGGAAGACCGCCACATTGGATGGGGGGTTCACCACTCGACAGACAAACTCGACAATGTCACCCTCAATCACATCTTTACCAGCCTCGGTGGCGCAGTGGTTAAGGGCTGTGCCACCAGAGACTCTAGGTTCGCGCCCAGGCTCTGTCGTAACCGGCCGCGACCGGGAGGTCTGAGGGGAGATGCACAATTGTCATAGCGTCATCCGGGTTAGGGAGCGATTGGCCGGTAGGGACATCCTTGTCTCATCGCGCACCAGCGACCCCTGTGGCGGGCCGGGCGCAGTGCACGCTAACCTAGGTTGCCAGGTGCACGGTGTTTCCTCCGACACATTGGTGCGGCTGGCTTCCGTGTTGGATGCGCTGTGTTAAGAAGCAGTGCGGCTTGGTTGGGTTGTGTATCGGAGGACGCATGACTTTCAACTTTTGTCTCTCCCGAGGCCGTAGGGAAGTTGTAGCGATGAGACAAGATAGTAGCTACTAACAATTGGATACCACGAAATTGGGGAGAAAAAAGGGGTAAAATTTAAAAAAATAAAAAAATTTTAAAAAAAATCACGTCTTTACCAGGAAGAATGTTCATGACGGGTGTGATGAAATTTTTTTAATGATACAACAGAAGAACAGAGAAACTCTTTAACCCAACATTTATTTTCTTACGGGTGATCAAATATTGAAGCACACAGAAGCATAATGCCCATAGCTACTATAACTCTGAACCGGTACCTTCCAATAACAAATGCAACAGTTATAGTCAGCATTCAACCCCACTCTTACCTTTGACCATGACCTTGACAGTGTTACTGTTGTTGGACCTCCCAGCGTCAGGCAGCATGGTGATTTCAAAGTAACAGCACAGGTGTTTGTCCCCAGCATGCTTCAGCTCCAGCCTGGTCTCCACTGAGTTCCCACTGGCCCTCACCTGCTTGATCTTCTCCTGGTCCTGGTAGAAGTGGAAGAGCAGGGAGCCAGACTCATCTGGGGCGCTGCAGGTAGCTGCCACCTCATCCCCCTCAAACAGGATCTGGGAGGTCACCTGCAGCACAGGCGTCTGCAAGCCTGTGGTCGAACAATCAGTGTCAGTCACTAGGATGTCACATACCATGCATCATCAGGAGGAAAATACTTGATACTGTATGTACCTACATATAATGGATTACGAGTGAAGATATTTTTATTTAATTTAATTTAATGAACCTTTATTTAAAAAGGCAAGTCAGTTAAGAACAAATTCATATTTACAATGACGGCCTCCACCGGCCAAACCCGGACGACGCTGGGCCAATTGTGCACCGCTCCTACGGGATCTAGAGATCTAGAGAGTTTTACCAGAAAGTCAATATAATCATGGATCCATTTCAGCAGTACCTGTGACGGTGAGTCTTTGGGTGCTGCTCCCTTTGCTCTTGTCTTGAACTATGACCTGGCACTTGTAAGTGCCAGAGTTGGCAGCCCTGGCTGGGGTGAGCTGGTGAAGGACCGCAGGTTCGGTGGTGTTTTTGGAGTAGACCAGGACATCGTCTCTCAGGAAGTTGAAGCTGTGTGTCAGGGGGTGGGACTGGTGATGGCTGATGCTGACCTCACAGTTCAGGTCCATAAAGGTCCCACTGGTTACCTCACCACTTGGGTCCAGTTTGAGTGTCACACTATCTATGGTGAATACTAGACAACCACACACACAGACACACAAAGACACCATGGTATCCAAGGCTAATGCAGACTACTATTTGGGGTACAAAATACCCAAGGCTAAATGGACTATTCTTCAAGACTAGCCAGAGAGTTCCCTCTGTGCTTTCTCCTTTACAGTGCAGGTAGAGTCCTCCAGACTGAGGAAGACCCTTCCCTGGTGCCTGGCGGCCCTCCACTCCACTGCACAGTAAGCAGGAGGTGTGCCTGGCGACCCTCCACTCCACTGCACAGTAAGCAGGAGGTGTGCCTGGCGACCCTCCACTCTGCTGCACAGTAAGCAGGAGGTGTGCCTGGCGACCCTCCACTCTACTGCACAGTAAGCAGGAGGTGTGCCTGGCGACCCTCCACTATGCTCCACAGTAAGCAGGAGGTGTGCCTGGCGACCCTCCACTCTGCTGCACAGTAAGCAGGAGGTGTTCCTGGCAACCCTCCACTCCACTGCACAGTAAGCAGGAGGTGTGCCTGGCGACCCTCCACTATGCTGCACAGTAAGCAGGAGGTGTGCCTGGCGACCCTCCACTCTGCTGCACAGTAAGCAGGAGGTGTTCCTGGCAACCCTCCACTCCACTGCACAGTAAGCAGGAGGTGTGCCTCAAGACCCTCCATTCCACCTGATAGTAAGCAGGAGGTGGAGGAGGAAGGAACGGAGGAAAAATACTACAATAAATACAGAGCAACCGCCCCTCCCCAGAGGATTGTGGCCTTACCTTGGCTCCGGTTCGCACTCAATACCAACACATTGGGCCTGAGTCTAATATAAACAAAGGGCATTTGTCCACATCTCCTGGCATGCTTGTGAACAGGTACTACCATACAGCTCAGCCATAGGAGAAAAAGGTTATATCTCAGCCAAAAGTACTTTTGGAGCCAAATTTGTGACTCAGCCTTCGGGGAAAAGATACGGTCTGTTATTACAGTTTACATAGCCACCAGCTCCCTCCCAATACCCCACCAAGAGCTCAGAATGAACTAAGTTGCTGAGAAAATAAACCATTACTATCTGAGAATGTAGGCGGATCAAATAGGTTCAAACATCTCAGAAGCTCGTTCACATGCTGACACAAAACAATGAAACCAGCTGCGTATTCTGCTTTCTTAAAATACCTTCAATAAATCGAATGAAACATGAAAAATGTCAAGGAAGTTTTCAGACGCTCACAATACCCATTTCCTACAAAAATAACTATTTTGTGTGAGGCATAAAAATAGGCGCTTATCAACCGTAGAGACCAACTGCCTCAAACTGTCTCTATGCCGGGACTCTTCCAGCTCTCTGGTGCATTTATTAAAGTGCCATCAAATACAGAAAGTAATTGTATCTCATACTTACATGACTGAGCTCTGCCCTTGCCCTGTGAGTGGAGATAGAAGTGGAGGGGAGACAGAGGAGGAGGAATAAGAATAGAAAGCAAGTGATGTGAGAGAGACAGACATACATATGAACTAAAGGTAACCTATCTGAGCTCAGAAAGTAGAGTGCTGGGTCCTTACAGAGGGTGAGCAGACTGGTCAGCAGCAGAGGCAGGTAGAGTGGTGGGGGAGTCCATCCTGAGTGATGACACTGATACAGCACCACAGCCAGGAGCCAGGAGTGGCCAGGCGCTCACATAGGGACAGGGGAAGAAGGAAAAGACGGGCCGGGCCACAGGAATGAGAAGGAGTACGCAAGGAGCAGGAAGTTGGAGAGGCAGGCATAATTGTCTAAGTGTGTGTGTTATGCCTTTGTCTTATCATTGCCTTCTTTTGTATCATTGACCAGGAAATGACCGCTGCTTCCTCAGGATATGCAAGTTCCCAAATGTAAAGTGAATTGTAAAGTAAATTCAAAGTTGATTAAATTGTCTTTCCCCTCACCCATCTACACACAATACCCTGTAATGGCAAAATGACATGTTTTAAAATGTATTGAAAAATTAAATACAGAATATTTAATTTACATAAGTATTCACACCACTGAGTCAATACATGTTAGAATCACCTTTGGCAGCGATTACAGCTGTGAGTATTTCTGGGTAAGTCTCTAAGAGCTTTGCAAACCTGGATTGTACAATATCTGCCCATTATTAATTTCAAAATTCTTTAAGCTCTGTCAAATTAGTTGTGGATCATTGCTGGACAATCATTTCAAATCTTGCCATAGATTTGTTAAAAACTATTATTGCACAGTGAGTCCATGCAACTTATTATGTGATTTGTTAAGCAAATGTTGACTCCTGAGCTTATTTAAGCTTGCCACAACAGAGGTTGAATACTTATTGGCTCAAACATTTCAGCTTTTCATTTATTTATTATTATTTGTATATTTAAAAAAAAATACACTTCGACATCATGGGGTATTGTGTAGCCAGTGACCCCAAAAAATCTCAATTTAATCCATTTTAAAATCAGGCTGTAACACAACAACATGTGGAAAAGTCCAAGGGCATGAATACTTTCTGAAGGCACTGTATTTGTTATGTCAGTAGTTAAGTATTAATTACGCCTTCACCTGGCTTTGTTAGAGTACATGACTTCAACAAGTGTGGATTTAAGCCTATAGATAGGACCCTGGTTGATTGGCAGACATGATATGATGTTATGATATGATGAGTCTGAGTGTTGACTTTGAAGCCAAACCCATGCAGGAGTATGATGAGTGTATTGACGCATTCATCCCGCCTGGCCCTCCTGCTCACTACTCAATGTAGTCTTTGATACCACCTGCTGTTAATCTTCCAGCAACACAGCAGGGCTCATACAGTACGATCTGAATCTTATTCTAACCTCTCATTACAATGATGTTCAAAATAATGAAAGATGACAAGAATCGTTAGATAGATAGAATCCAAGATATTCTTAGCTATATCATCTTCGTCATTAACGTCAACTCTCCATCATTCATGTCCGCTAATGGAAATTGAGATTTGAATAAGATACACCAAAATGTACCTTGCCCATGTGCTCATTGTTTATGAATGATTAGCAAGTCCAACAAAACCCTCGCTAGGTTTTAAAAGGCAGTATGACACATAAAGGGTTAACTAAAAAGGTTAGGTCTGTAGCGGAAATTCAATATTACAGTCAGTGGAGAAAGTCAAACCGAAAGAGTGTGCTTCATTACTGCTTACCTTGTTATGACAACTTCTTTGCTCCCCCTCAGACAAAGCTTTGGGCTGTTTTTTATTTTTACCTTTAATTTAACTAGGGCAAGTCAGTTAAGAACAAATTTTATTTTCACGACGGCCTAGGAACTGTGGGTTGACTGCCTGTTCAGGGGGCAGAACGACACATTTGTACCTTTGTCAGCTCAGGGATTTGAACATGCAACCTTCCAGTTACTAGTCCAACACTGGGACCACTAGGCTTGACTCCTGCCACCCCAGGGTAGGGTAGCCTAGTGGTTCTGATGGTTCCATGAGATCTACATAGTACACTAATAGGGGCTTGACAAACAGAGAATGTCTGCAATAACTATTTTTGCCCAAAGAGCATATAGGGGTATTTTACACACACTGTCTGTCCACATTATGGTGTGAATTCCTCAGTCCTGATTGTACTCATATCTCACCACTAAGAGGTGCTAAAGGCTCACAGGAAAAGGGCTTGAAGCAGCAGCCAACATCACCTACTCTATTGCCCTTCTCACCCCATCCACATCTGCATATGGCCCGTAGCCTGTAATGTTAATGTAGCATTGAAACAGAGCACCACTAGGGCATGTGGGACGGTAGTGTCTCACCTGACCAACATCCAGTGAATTAGGAGCAGGGATGAACTACAAAACTAACACTTGCTGTAGGTATTACCACAGGAGTCATGTACAAAACCCAAAGCCAGTACAGAGCCTGAGGTGTTGCCCAAATTGCTGCTGTCCTTGTGTTGTGTTTTGCTGTGCTGTGCTGTGCTGTGTTGTGTTCTGTTATGTTTTACTCTGCTGTGTTTTGGTGTGGTGTGTTGTGGTGCGGTGTGGTGTGTGTTTTTACGTCTCCATTTTGACCCAGGACCTGAGTGATGACCTGAATTCGCTAAACATTCATGGGACAGGTTAGTGCTAATTGCACCGCTGGCTCATGGGTTTAGTGTGAAAAGCTTTGTTTTCTCACAAAGTCACTGAGGGGTCCAGCACCCACCCACATACTGTACCCTATGTCTTTCAGACTCAATGTTGCATTATAGCTGGAAGCTAGCATGCATATATAGATGTAACATCCCCTGTGCAGTCATTTGCTTACATTGCTTACATAAAATGCATTATTTCAAGTTTTGTACTCGTGCTTTTAAGTTTTCACACATTGGACAAAATTACTTTTCAAAATCACCTGCCTTACACTTACTGCATATTAACACAGACTCCCTGTGCACCTAATTTAAACTAAAACATACTGTTTCGCTGCCCTAGATTGTCATAAACAGTGGAGTTGGCAAACATTCTTCTACCCAGGATGCTGCTGTGTAATTGGCGCCCATGGCCAGTCTGTCTGTCCACACGAGGGTGCTCAGCTGACTGTGACTGATGTACAGTAGAGATGGAGCCGACTGTCTGAATGGATCTGGCTGAGCTCCTCGTCATGATGCTCAGTCACTTGGAAATCATCCCACAGGTCCCACAGGAGGGGAAGAGTCACCAGCCTGCTGCGGCAGAGGCAGGCTGAGGCAGCAGGGAGGTGGTGGGGTAGTTGTTGAGCAGAATGTCTGTCTACTTACATTTCTCATGGTTTCTCTTATCAGGCATACATTACATTCAGTAATGACCTCCCAAACTGACGATAGTGTTGTTGAGAGAATAGATAGCCGGGCTGCATGTGTTTGTATTCGCCATTAAAGAGCAATCATTATGAGAGTGATTGAAGTGGTGCCCAGCGCTGCTGTTGGAGGAGGTCAGTTCTTTGTGGGTCGTGGGTACAGAGGTCTGATTGATGTCATAGCCCCATGGCATTGCGGAATCTCCTCCTCCTCTTCTGACTGGCTCAGGCTCTGCACACCGCACTGCTATGCTTCTGCCTATAAGACCTCACTGTGCCAGTAATTCAGCGTCATCAATACCAGAGAGGGAGAGGGAGGAGGCAGGGAGGGAGAGAGAGAATCATGTAAACTGCACATTAGCAGCCTGCTAAATGAGAGCACCATTGTCTTCTAACTATAAATCAGACCAGCAGCGCCAGTATCCTCTACTAACTCATTAGCATTTCTCTTGTGATGTTACCCTGAATTCATCTCTCACTTTGAATTAGTCTCAGCTAATTTAGCTTGTATTAGAATACAACCTTCAAAACTGTATTGTACTAGCCTCATTTCAAGCTTCTAATGCACATTTTTTTCATAGATTCTGCACATCAACTAGTAAAGTAGCATGACACACATGTGACGACAACTTTTAAATTTTAGCTATAGAGCACATCTCTAGCTGAATGCCAATATTCCACTGTCCATAGGGACTGGTATGAGAGTGAATTGTTATTACATTATTATTATTGAATTGGTGTAATACAGTAAAATAAACAGATATATACATAAATCATTGTAAGATCAATGTAGCCACCGCTAGCTACAGCCTTATCAATACTTGGCACTATAGTTCACATAGGCAGCTATAGGAAAGCAGTGATATTCTATTACACCGTACTCCATGGTTTGACAGTTCCCACTAACAGGTGAACTTTTACTTAGTCAACAACATCACAGACATTAACGATTTTTCTAAAGCAAATTAAGTTGCCAAATTTCTCTTGCTTCTGACATTTCTCTTGTAGAGACAATGATGCCAATCAGTCATTCTTACAGTAAGTTAGTCTGGCACATTTTGAATCATCCGTTTCCCTAGTTTGTGCTCTCACGTTCTCTCATATTTTAATTGTGTTTCTGGTGCCCTATATAGACCAATAGCCCTTTAAAAGACGTGGAAACACTGTACTTGAATCTAAGGTTATATATCAAGTCAGAAATCAAAGTACTCAAATAGAAACACTACAGAGGTCTTTCTCTACAGGAAGAACAGGTAGTGACTATGACTAGGGTGACTGGAGTCTTTGACAATTCTTAGGGCCGGGCCATACCCATATCCGCAGCAGGTCTCCAAGCTGAACAGCCTCTGGCATGTTAGAACAATGTAGGTAAGGGAAGTCGGCAAGTCAGATCTGTAACTTCAGGATAAGGATTGCCTTGACCAATCAGCCCAGGACGATAGTAAAATTGGCAGTAAGTTATAATTCAAGAAAGGGAACAAATATATAACTGTAAAAAACGTCTGCAGGTCCGAGGGCCATCAAACAAGTGCAGATCGGAGGGCTATCAAGCGAAACAGACCAATGAAGCGCGGGTAAACAGCGGGAGTATCTATGACTCTCTGAAGACTGGGTAGGCTTCTCCCTTCTCTCTGTGTGTGGTTCTGGGACGGGAGGGTGGCTTCGGCTCTCGCCCAAGCTTAGTTCCCTGCTTCTTCATGTCGCCTGGGTTGCGTCCGATTGACTCCATCCCCACTTTCCTCGTTAGGCATGGCCGCATGGTGCACCTGTGGGCAGGTGCGTCGACCACGTACGAAGGGGATCGGTGGTTGCCGGTGAACCGGGTATTCATACCTAGGTCTCCAATATCAAGCGCTTGGGTCTCGCCCAAGACCCGTGCGTGGCTCCGGGTACCTTGTCAACCGCTCTACACCCTGGCGTAGGCGGGGGTTCAATGTCTACCCCAATTCATGTTGTTAACTTCTTGGTGACAGGGAGGCAGTATTGAGTATCTTGGATGAATAAGGTGCCCAGAGTAAACTGCCTACTACTCTGTCCCAGATGCTAATATATGCATATTATTAGTGTTGGATAGAAAACACTCTGAAGTTTTTAAAACGGTTTGAATGATGTCTGTGAGTATAACAGAACTCATATGGCAGGCGAAAATCTGAGAAAAATCCAACCAGGAAGTGGGAAATCTGAGGCTTGTAGTTTTTTAACTCAACCAATATCCCACTGTATCTACAATAGGGGCTTCCTAAGGCTTCCACTAGATGTCAACAGTCTTTAGAACTTTGTTTGAGGATTCTACTGTGAAGTGGGACCGAATGAGAGAGGAATGAGCCAGGTGTCTGGCAGATTGCCACAGCTCTGAGGCGGCCACGAGAGAGTAGCCCGTTCCATTGCTTTTCTACAGACAGGAATTCTCCAAGAACATTATTAGCATTTCTGATAGAAATATCCTAAAGATTGATTCTATACTTAATGACAAGTTTTCAATACAACGAACTTTTGAACTTTCGTCCGACGCTCGCTGACCTGCTTTTTGATTATAATCAAACGCTTAACAAAGAAGCTATTGACAGATAAATGATGATACATCAACAAAAACAAATATGTATTGTGGAACTGATATCTCTGCGTGCATTCTGATGAAGATCATCAAAGGTAAGTAATATAATGCTATTTCTCACTAATGTCGCATCACCCAATATGGCGGATATCTTGGCTGCTTTGTTGTCTGAACGCTGTACTCAGATTATTGCATGGTTTGCTTTTTCCGTAGTAAAAAAAAAAAATCTGACACAGCGGTTGCATTAAGGAGAAGCATATCTCTAATTCCATGTATAACAGTTGTATTTTCATCAACATTTATAATGAATATTTCTGTAAATAGATGTGGCTTTCTGCACAATCCCTGCATGTTATAGAACTACTGAACGTAACGCCAATGTAAAATAAGATTTTTGATATAAATATGTACTTTATCGAACAAAACATACATGTATTTATTTTTTTTATTTTTTATTTCACCTTTATTTAACCAGGTAGGCTAGTTGAGAACAGGTTCTCATTTGCAACTGCGACCTGGCCAAGATAAAGCATAGCAGTGTGAACAGACAACACAGAGTTACACATGGAGTAAACAATTAACAAGTCAATAACACAGTAGAGAAAAAAAGGGGAGTCTATATACAATGTGTGCAAAGGTATGAGGAGGTAGGCAGAATATTACAATATTGCAGATTAACACTGGAGTGATAAATGATCAGATGATCATGTACAGGTAGAGATATTGGTGTGCAAAAGAGCAGAAAGTAAATAAATAAAAACTGTGGGGATGAGGTAGGTGAAAATGGGTGGGCTATTTACCAATAGATTATGTACAGCTGCAGCGATCGGTTAGCTGCCTGTAGATAGCTGATGTTTGAAGAGAGGAGATAAA
Source organism: Oncorhynchus nerka (assembly GCF_034236695.1). Lineage (NCBI taxonomy): Eukaryota > Metazoa > Chordata > Actinopteri > Salmoniformes > Salmonidae > Oncorhynchus > Oncorhynchus nerka. Next base: position 32,898,795 of record NC_088416.1, read on the forward strand.
AGTCTCACAACTTCAGCTATTTTTGCACTGCTCCAGTCACAGCAGCAGAGTACTGAACGGGGAATGGCCGAATGAGTGTTGGTTTTAGGGATGATCAATGAGATACACCTTGCTGGAGCTGCGTGTTACGGATGGGTGTTGCCATCGTGACCAGTGAGCTGAGATAAGGCGAGCTTTGCCTAGCATGGCCTTGAGATGACCTGACAGTGGGTCTGGTGACGATGGGAAGAGGGCCAGCCACTAGAGCATACAAGTCGCAGTGGTGGGTAGTATAAGGTGCTTTAGTGACAAAACGGATGGCACTGTGATAAACTGCATCCAGTTTGCTGGAGAAGAGTGTTGGAAGCAATTTTGTAGATGACATCGCCGGTCGAGGATCTTATAGTCAGTTTTACTAGGGTAAGTTTGGCAGCGTGAGTGATTGAGTATTGTGTAACATGAAGTCCTATGAGTGTCATCTGATGAAGATCGTCAAAGGTTAGTGATTCATTTGACCTCTATTTGTGCTTTTTGTGACTCCTCTCATTGACTGGAAAATGGCTTTTCTGTGAGTTGCTGCGGACCTAACATAATCGTTTGTGGTGCTTTCGCTAAAGCATTTTTGAAATCAGACACTGTGTTTACTAACTAATTTATTTTAAAATTGTGTAAAATACTTGTATCCTTGGGGAATAATATGAGATTTTTGTTGTTTTGTAAATTTGGCGCCTCTGCACTTTCACTGGCTGTTACGAGGTGGGACGCTACTGTCCCATATCCCAGAGAGGTGTTTAAGAGTGGCAATACACAAAAAACTGCTGACACCATTCAAATCAGTAGGGTTTTGGAATTTAAAGCCAATTACTTAAAAATCATCTTTTTGCAGATAGAACCTTATAGTCCCAAGCTCTCAATGTGCTCATTTGTTGGGACATCCATTCACAAACATCTAATACTGCACATTGGATATGATTAACCAAAATTCTATATGGCATCACTACAGAACATCTCCGTGTGATGGCCCTATCTCCACCTCTTCCTCTCTCTCAGCCCTCTCTCCTCGCCCCCTCTCTCCCACACACAGCCTCACTCAGCGGGCTAAGCCACTATGTCCTTCTCCTCCTGGGTCTAGTCTGTTGTGACAGTAAGTGTCCACCTCTGTCTCCGGAGCATGTAGTGGCCTGCCACTCTTCCCAGGCACAGTGACCGTAGACTGGGGATGCTCTTTCAACGTGACATGGGACTCAACCACTGAATTATGAGACATGGCTACAGCCTCCCACCCACACAACCACCTGTAGGATGATGCTGTTACAGTGTGGATGCTACTTCTCTCTATATCTGGACTCTATCTTTTTCTCATCAAAGCATTGCTACCCTCTTTGTCTGCTTATCGGTTTCACCTGAGAATAGATAGCTAGCTACCTCTTTTCTCTCTCTCTCTCTCTCTCTCTCTCTCTCTCTCTCTCTCTCTTTCTCGCTCTCTCTCTCTTTCTCTCTCTCTCTCTCTCTCTCTCTCTCTCTCTCTCTCGCTGAATCAAAAATAAATGATCTAAAATGCTTTGCTATTACAGTCTCTTTACTCTGGCTAAACAGGGGCTGTTACCAAGGCTTGTGTACTGAGACTTAGATGTCAGGGGTGGTGTCTGTCTCCAACTCAGAGCTTCTCTAGCTGCTGACCTGCTTTGAGGGTGCAGGAGAGCTCTCCTAGAGGGAGCTATGGGGAGTTTCGGTAACAGGGTTGTGGTCTTGAGAAGTCCCCCTCATACAAAGAACTGAGTCAATGAAAATCAAACATGAATAATAAACTCGATGATATCAATGTATCATGGAGTACCATGTTGACCTCACACATTCACAAACACATAAAATCATCAGCTGGCGCTGAGTGGAGTGTCTCTAATTAACTTGCCCAGAATAGAAGCTTTGGGTCCTCATACGACATGAGACGGGCACAGGCTCATTTTCCTGGCGATAGTGCTGACACACCAAGTCATCTAATGCACAGAACCTGCTGAGCTGCAGTACCAGCGAGGAAAGAGGAGACTCATAATCAACCACCACCCTGACCCAGGCCTAAGCCCTCGCTGACTCCAACTTATCCACTAACACTTTGGTCACATGCCCTGTTTTTTGTCAATTGCAATTGCAGTCAATACAGCACACAGGAGCAAGAGATTAATGCTCTTCCCCGTTTCTATCGCTCTCTCCATCTCTTAATCTCACTAAATCTCTTCCACGCAGGGCACCAAATATAATGTAACATCTGTCAAAATGTCAAGACTCACAATTTGGAATAGCAACTCTTCCCTCTGCAGAAATGATTGACGTTTCTCTATCAGTGGCTGACAGTGGTACCATGAATAAAATTATTGTCCTTGAGTTTCTAAAGACCAGTAGCAGACAGTGGCCTGCTATGTGCTACTCCGTCCAGTGAGGGGCGCTAATATAGACATGCAGTGGCGTAGTCAACCCCTTGGGTCCAGTGCTGCCCCTCTGCCGCTAATCACACTGCTTGTGATTAGGTAAGGCCCCTCTTTGAAATCAAATCAAATTTTATTTGTCACATGCGCCGAAAACAACAGGTAGACCTCACAGTGAAATACTTACCTAAAAGCCCCAAACAACAACGCAGTAAAATTAAACAAAAAAATGTCAATAAAAAAGTTACAAATAATTAAAGAGTTTCAGTAAAATAGCAATAGCGAGGCTATATACAGGGGTACCGGTACAGACTCAATGTGCGGGGGCACCGGTTAGTCGAGGTTATTGAGAAAATATGTACATGTAGGTAGAGTTATTAAAGTGACTATGCATAGATAATAACAGAGAGTAGCAGCAGTGTAACAGAGATGGGTGTTGCAATGCAATATCTGGGAAGCCAGTCCATTACTGGTTCAGGACTCTTATGTTTAGGTAAAACTGTTATAGTTTGACCAAGATCAGGCTGCACTGACACACATCCAACAGAGAGAATAGTCTATGACTTGGTACTGAGTCTTGACAATTTTAGGGCCTTCAATTTGTTATAGAGGTCTCCTGAGGGGGAATAGGTTTTGTCAACTGTCTTGGTCCATGTTAGTTTGTTGGTGATGTGGACACCAAGGAAGCTTGATGCTCTCAATCTGTTCCACTACAGCCCCGTCAGATGAGAATGAGGGAGTGCTCGTTGCTCCTTTTCCTGATCACGTTGAGGGACAGGTTGGTTGTCCTCTGGCACACACGGCCAGGTTTCTGACCTCCTCCCTATAGGCTGTCTCACTGACGGTGATCAGGCTTACCACTGTTGTGTCATGGCAAACTTAATGATGGTGTTGGAGTCATGTCTGGCCGTGTAGTCATGAGTGAACAGGAGTACAGGAGGACTGAGCATGCACTCTGAGGTGCCTGTGTTGAGGATCAGTGTGGCCGATGTGTTGTTCCCTACCCTTACCACCTGGGGTGTGCCCGCCAGGAAGTCCAGGATCCAGTTGCAGAGGGAGGTGTTTAGTCCCAGGGTCCTTAGCTTAGTGATGAGCTTTGAAGGTACTATGGTATTGAACGCTGAGCTGTAGTCAATGAATAGCATTCTCACATAGGTGTTTCTTTTGTCCAGGTGGGAAAGGGCAGTGTGGAGTGCAATGGAGATTGCATCATCTGTGGATCTGTTAGGTATGCAAATTGGAGAGGGTCTAGGGTTTCTGGGACGATGGTGTTGATGTGAGCCATGACCAGCCTTTCAAAGCACTTCATGGCTACAGACATGAGTGGTACAGTTCAGTAGTCATTTAGGCAGGTAGTCATCAGGTAGGCAGGTAGTCATTCTTGGGCACAAGGGACTATGGTGATCTGCTTGCGGCCTTGTGAATGTTGTTTAAAGGTCTTACTCACATTGGCTGTGGAGAGCGTGATCACACAGTCATCCAGAACAAGCTGATGCTCTCATACATGTTTCAGTGTTACTTGCCTCGAAGCGAGCATAGAAGTAATTTAGCTCATCTGGTAGGCTCGTGTCACTGGTTTTGCCCATTCCTCCTAACAGAGCTGGTGTAACTGAGTTAGGTTTGTAGGCCTCCTTGCTAACACATGCTTTTCAGTTCTGCCCACACATTTTCTATAGGATTGAGGTCAGGGCCTTGTGATGGCCACCACTCCAATACCTTGACTTTCTTGTCCTTAAGCCATTTTGCCACAACTTTGAAAGTTTGCTTGGGGTCATTGTCCATTTGGAAGACCCATCTGCGACCAAGCTATAACTTCCTGACGGATGTCTTGAGATGTTGCTTCAATATATCCACATACTTTTACTACCTCATGATGCCATCTATTTTGTTAAGTGCACTTGCAGCAAAGCACCTCCACAACATTGATGCTGCCACCCCGATGCTTCACAGTTGATGGTGATCTTCGGCTTGCAAGCCTCCCTTTTTCCTCCAAACATAACAATGGTCATTATAGCCAAACAGTTCTATTTTTGTTTCATCAGACCAGAGGACATTTCTCCAAAAAGTACAATCTTTGTCCCCATCTGCAGTTGCAAACCGTAGTCTGGCTTTTGCCATGGCAGTTTTGGGGCAGTGATTTCTTCCCTGCTGAGCGGCCTTTCAAGTTATACGATATAGGACTCATTTTTACTGTGGATATATATATACTTTTGTACCTGTTTCCTTCAGCATCTTCACAAGTTCTTTTGCTGTTGTTCTGGGATTGATTTGCACTTTTTGCACCAAAGTACGTTCATCTCTAGGAGACAGAACGCGTCTCCTTCCTGAGCAGTATGACAGCTGCGTGGTCCCATGGTGTTTATACTTGCATACTGTTGTTTGTACAGATGAACGTGGTACCTTCAGGCATTTGGAAATTACTCCCAAGGATGAACCAGACTTGTGGATGTCTACAATTGAGTTTGAAGGTAGGTCTGGAAATACATCCACAGGTACACCTCCAATTGACTCAAATGATGTCAATTAGCCTATCAGAAGCTTCTAAAGCCATGACATGATTTTCTGGAATTTTCCAAGCTGTTTAAAAGGCACAGTCAAACTTAGTGTATGTAAACTTCTGACCTCACTGGAATTGTGATACAGTGAAATAATCTGTCTGTAAACAATTGTTGGAAAAAATGACTTGTGCCATGGACAAAGTAGATGTCCTAACCGACTTGCCAAATATATAGTTTGTTAATTTAACAAGAAATTTGTGGGAGTGGTTGAAAACACGTTTAATGACTCCAACCTAAGTGTATGTTAACTTCCGATTTCAACTGCATATATAGGGAATCGTAATCAGGAAGTGATGGAGTCCAGGTGAGTCTGATGACGCGCAGGTGCCGCGTAACGATGGTGACAGATGTGTCCAAACGAGCAGCCCAGACCTCGAGGCCGAGAGGGAGCACAGTGACAGTACCCCTCCCTCGACGCTGCGGCTCCAGCCGCAGGACGCCAACTAAAATGATGATCCCGGGGATCAGGAGCGGACCAGTCACCTCTTGCTGATGCGCAGGCACCTGTCAGTCAGGCTGAGTCATGGGAGCATGGTGACCTAGAGTGCCAGAGAGAACATACGTGATGGTAAATTCCTCCCGGTCGTTCGGCTCCAGCCGCAGGAAGCCAACCACTGAGAGCCGGTGGAAGCAGTGGAGCCTGGCGACCCCCGGTGAAGGCATGAAAGCCCAACGAGCCGGCTGTAGCAGGGGAGTTCAGTGATCCGGCTGAGGCATGAGAACCTGACTAACCATGGAGGCAGGAGAGTCTGGTGATCTGGCTGAGGCATGAGAGCCTGACTAACCGCGGAGGCAGGGGAGTCTAGTGATCCGGCTGAGGCATGAGAGCCTGACCAACCGGCGGAGGCAGGGGAGTCTAGTGATCCGGCTGAGGCATGAGCCTGACGAACCGGCTGTAGCAGGGAGTCTAGTGATCCGGCTGAGGCATGAGCCTGGACAAACCGGCGGAGGCAGGGGAGTCTGGGATCCGGTTGAGGCATGAGAGCCTGACGAACCGGCGGAGGCAGGGGTGTCCAGGTGATCCGGCTGAGGCATGAGAGCCTGACGAACCGGCTGTAGCAGGGGAGTCTAGTGATCCGGCTGAGGCATGAGAGCCTGACGAACCGGCGGAGGGCAGGGGAGTTAGTGATCCGGCTGGAGGCATGAGCCTGTAGCTGCTCTGGAGGTAATCAGGGAAATGACGGAGTCCAGGTGAGTCTGATTATGCGCAGGTGTGTGAACGATGGTGACAGGAGTGCGCTATAATGAGCAGCCTGGTAACCTAGAGGCTGGAAAGGGACACGTGACACGAACTAAATAACACAGTTGGTTAGAGCACGTGAAACGTCAGGGCCATCCTCTCCGCGCCATTCTACTATTTTAGCTTTTTAGGTTTATTAAAACCCAACAGTTCCCCTTCCACCGACCAGGGAGTTCTATGGAGAGCCCACTCACAAATCAATACAAACATCATATGTGGGAAGCAGACAGAGAGGAAAAGGCCCAGCTCGCTGAACTTGAAATGACTAACATGACAACAGAATGTTTGAGCCTGATAATGTGGTAGACTCTTAAGTGAGACAGGGGAGGGAAGGGAGGGAATTCAGCAACAGCAAGCCAGGGCGAGATGTTACATAACTTTATGGTAATTGAGCTCCAACTGAGATATACCAGCTAGTGTTAGCCTTTATGGCAGAACAATGTGTTTAATTTGTTGAAATGAACTGCACCCTGCATAGCTAAATAGCATTCAAGCCAAACATCAATGGCTTGGAAAATGGACCAAGTTGAAGTTAAGCTTTACACCTCATGTCTTTAAAAATGGCACAAATGCAGCAAATAGAAAAGGCCCAGCATAAATCCTTAAGGAGCAGACATTTGATACAGACATTTGAGTAGGCATTTGATCACGTAGCTTCTAAACAATTATTGCAGAAGATTTTGTCAAAATCTCCCCTGTTGTTGCAGAGGATTGCCCCACTACCCAGGATCCTCTGCTCTCACACAGCTGTACAGGGAGGAGCCCTTGCAGGAACCAATTAAGAGAGAGAGAGAGAGAGAGAGAGAGTGAGAGAGCGAGAGAGAGCGAGAGAGAGGTAAACCCCTACCATCAGTCATAATCCCTCCATCAGGAGAAATAACACATCCCATCTTTCTGTCTTAGCAACCAAGAGCCTGCTCTGGGAACAGCTACCAGTTAAAACTGATTGCATTCATTCTGTAACTTTACAGAGGAGCATTTCCATAGATAAGGACCCATGAGCACCAACATGGAAGTTCATAGAGCATATCAAATTGGGTGTCAAATGAAATCTAACAGTCTACATTTTTCAAACATTTTACATCAATTACTTTTGGCATAAGTAAAGACTGATTTCTGGATAAACAGATGGAAAAGAGGTCCTAGACATCTACCAGAAAACCTTAAAACGCATCAGAGATACGTCAAAATACAATAATGTTGGACGTAAAGACCCTGCCAATTAGTTTCATACCCTACATTACTCATCTCATATATATATACTGTATTCTATACCATCTACTGCATCTTGCCTATGCCGTTCGGCCATCACTCATTCATGTATTTTTATGTACATATTCGTATTCATTCCTTTACACTTGTGTGTATAATGTAGTTGTTGTGAAATTGTTAGGTTAGATTACTTGTTAGATATTGCTGCATGGTCGAACTAGAAGCACAAGTTTTCATGACACTCGCATTAACATCTGCTAACCATGTGTATGTGACAAATACATTTGATTTGATTTGATTTAATGCTTATATTTAGTTTTGGAGAAGCTCTTTACCTTCGGTAAGTTTAAGAAATATTGCCTTGTGCCTTGTAGTTCTGTTACCAAAAAACAAACATATCTTTTAAGATATTTTCACATTTCTCTCCCTCATGAGGAGGAAGGATAATGAAAGTTCACAGAAGTAAGAAGTAATGGTAGACCTACCAATTAGTTATAATGAGTTGCTGATGTCAATTTTGTTTATGAATTATTAAGTAATTCAACTTATAAACTTCTTTAACTAGGAAAATCAGTTAAGAACAAATTCATTTTCAATGACGGCCTAGGAACAGTGGGTTAACTGCCTTGTTCAGGGGCAGAACGACAGATCTTTTACCTTGTCAGCTCGGGATCGATCTTGCAACCTTTTGGTTACTAGTCCAACGCCTAACCACTAGCCTACCTGCTGCCCCTGCTACTGCTAATGGAGTCACCAACAAACCGTAACGGATTTACTGCAAATGAATTGGCTACAATGGAAATCATAGTAGTCATAAACCATAGTTGGGTCCCATGCTACTCTCCTCCTTCCACTGGCATACTGTTATATTCAGGTCATATTTGTTTTCTTTGTCTTTCTGTTGTCTGGTGGGCAAACCAAGAGTGCTAAAGAAATCATTATCTTTGTCTGGACAATCTCTTTTTTCTCTCTGTCTCTCTAGTTAATGTCACTTCTGCCAGCTCTTACTGTCACCTACCCTTGAGCCCTCTCTTTTCCATTTACTGTAACCAGCATCCTGACCCACTGAACATCAACCTACACCGGACGCTCCATGGACGCTGAAAGTAGCTTGAAATTTGGGTCAGTCCACTGACCTCGATGTTAAAGTCCACAGACTGACCGGACTGGACCAAACATGTTTCACAAGTAAGGATAGGACAGTACAGTTACTGCTGAGCATGAACCAAAATTGTGTTCATTTATATATTTTTTAAATAACTAATTGACTGATGTCAGTTTAATTATTATTATTTATTTATTTAGAATTTTACCACCTTTCTCCCCAATTTCGTAGTATCCAATTGTTAGTAGTTACTATCTTGTCTCACGCTACAACTCCCGCACGTGGCTCGGGAGAGACAAAGGTCGAAAGCTGCGCGCCCTCCGAAACACAACCCAACCAAGTCACACTGCTTTAACACAGTGCACATCCAACCCGAAGCCAGCCGCACCAATGTCGGAGGAAACACCGCGCACCTGGCTTTTACCTGGGTTAGCGTGCACTGCGCCCGGCCCGCCACAGGAGTCGCTGGTGCGCGGCGAGACAAGGATATCCCACCACCAAACCCTCCCTAACCCGGACGAGGCTAGGCCACTTGTGCCGCCCCACAGACCTTGCGGTCGCCGGCTGCGACAGAGCCTGGGTGCGAACCCAGAGTCTGAGCGCCGCGGCCGATGCCAAGCAGTTGCCATACCAAGCGGTGATGCAGCCAGTCAAGATGCTCTGAATCGTGCAGCTGTATAACTTTTTGAGGATATGAGGGCCCATGCCAAATATTTTAATCTTTCTGGAGGAGAAGAGGCATTGATGTGCCCTCTTCTCGACTGTGTTGGTGTGTTTGGACCAAGATCCTTAGTTATGTGGACACGAGAACTTGAAGCCCTCTCACCTGCTCCATTACAGCCCTGTTGATGTGAATGGGGGCATACTCAGCCCTACGTTTTCAGTCCATGATTGGAGAGAGAGAGCTTCAAGTTCCTTGGTGATTAGCTCCTTTGTCTTGCTGACATTGAGGGAGAGGTTATTGTCCTGGCACCACACTGCCAGGTCTCTGACCTTCTCGCCATAGATTGTCTCATCATCATCGGTGATCAGGCCTACCAATGTCGTGGTCGCTCAGCAAACTTATTGATGGCGTTGAGTCGGCGAGCCATACATTTGTGGGTGGACAGGGAGTACGGGGGGGGGGGCATTGTTACAAACCCCTGAGGGGCCCCCGTGTGGAGGGTCAGCGTAGCGGATGTGTTGTTGCCTACCCTCACCACCTGGGGGCGGCCCGTCAGGAAGTCCAGAATACAGTTTTAGAAAGAGGTGTTCCATCCGAGAATCCTTATCTTAGTGATAAGCTTCGAGGGCACTATGGTGTTGAATGCTGAGCTGTAGTCAATGAACAGCATTCTCAGGTAGGGTTTCCTTTTGTCCAAGCGGAAAGGGCATTGTGGAGTGCAATAGAGATTGTGACATCTGTGGATCTGTTGAGGTGGTATGCGATTTGGAGTGGGTCCAGGGTGTCTGGGATGATGGTGTTGATGTTAGACATGATCAGTCTTTCAATGCATTTTATGGCTACAGATGTGGAGTGCTACAGGGTGATTGTAATTTAGAAAGGTTATCTTGGCGTTCTTGGGCACAAGGACTATAGTGGTCTGCTTGAAACATGTAGGTATTACAGACGGGGTCAGGAGAGGTTGAAAATGTCAGGGAAGACATTTGCCAGCTGGCCAGTGAATGCTCTGAGTATGCGTCCTGAAGAACCGCCTGGACCTGCGGCCATGTGAATGTTATCCTGTTTAAAGGTCTTACTCACATCGGCTAAGGAGAGAGGGATCACACATTTGTCCCGGAACAGCTGGTGCTCTCATGCATGGTTCAGTGTTGCTATCCTCGAAGCTAACATAGAAGGCATTAAGTTTGTGTTGTCGACTCATCGCCACTGGGCCGCTCACGACTTAGTTTCGCTTTCTAATCCATGATAGTTCACAAGCCCTGCCACATCCAACGAGCATCAGAGCCGGTGTAGTAGGATTCGATGTTGCCTGTTTTTATGTGTCTATAGAGGGCATAGCGAATTCTTATAAGCATCCAGATTAGTGTTCTGCTCCATGAAAACGGCAGCTCTAGCCTGTAGCTCAGTGTGATGTTTCTTGTAATCCATGGCCTCTGGTTGGGATATGTAGGTCACTGTGGGGCCGATGTCGTCGATGCACTTATTAATGAAGCCGGTCACTGATGGGTAAACTCCTCAATGCCATCGGATGAGTCCTGAAACATATTCCAGTCTGTGCTAGCAAAACAGTCCTGTAGTTTACCATCTGCTTCATCGGACCACTTCCGTATTGAGTGCGTCACTGGTACTTCCTGTTTGAGTTTTTGCTTGTAAGCAGGAATCAGGAGGATACAGTTATGGTCAGATTAGCCAAGTAAAGATAAAGGTTATCTAGAGTTTTTTGCCTCTAGTTGCACAGGTGACATGCTGGTAGAATATAGGGAAGACAGATTTTGTTTTCCTGCTTTAAAATCACCTGCAACTAGGAGTGTCGCCTCTGGATGAGCATCTTCTTGTTTGCTTATGGCCTTATACAGCTCGTTAAGTGCAGTCTAAGTGGCAGTATCAGTTTGTGGTGGTAAATAGACAGCTAGTATGTAGTATGGTCTACAGCAGTCTTATGGCTTGAGGCTAGAAGCTGTTAAGGGGCCTATTGACTCCAGACTCTGGTGCTCTGTGCGTAGCAGACAGAACAGTCTATGACTAGGGTGACTGGAGTCTTTGACAATTCTTTGGGCCTTCCTCTGACATCACCTGGTAGAGGTCCTGGATGGCAGGAAGCTTGGCCCCAGTGATGTACTGGGCCGTACGCACTATCCTCTGTAGTGCCTTACGGCCAGATGCCGAGCAGTTGCAACCTTGCAGACTTATGTTGAATGGCAAGGTCTTATTCAATAGATTCTTTACCCATCATGGAATGAAATTCCACTTAACATTATTGGCCAAAGCCATATTTTTTAGTTTGTTAATGCTAGACTTCGCCTCCTAAAAAAGTGATTATCCAAGCAGACTAATAACTTTAAGCCAAAATAGCCAAGTTTAACAATTAAGCACATTTGGAGGACATTGGGGATCTACAAGTACCTAATAGCTGTGGCAGTTCTGTTAAAACCTTATGCAACAGAACAGGAATTAAAATAGCCTGCAGCTACTGGAATGTCTGCAGAAAGCTGCATACCACCTATTCACTTTGTCCTCAGTTAAGAGCACCCCATCCTCTCAGACTATGTCTATGAACATGACATTGGTGCTTGTGCTATGATCCCTCACAGGAAATATGCTCATAATGACATTGTATTCAAAAAAGTATATGATAGGACTTTTACCAGAATGTACTGACAGTCACCATAGTAACTGTTTGGGTACTGAGTGTGCCATGATATGACACAGCCATTGTCTCTCACACTGTAGCAGGCTGAATATTGTAGCCGGATGAAAAGATGAATTAATGTGATTCAGCACCTTTCATTGAACCAAGTAGTGAAAAAAGGGTGGAAATACTTTGTGTGAGTGAGAGTGTAGGGAAGAGAGAGAGGGCTAGCTAGAAAAAAATAGAGTGGAGAGAGAAGTCAGAGAGTCAGAGAAAAACAGAGATGACGCCATTACCACAATGAGAAAAAAGAGGGGGAATCATGACTGAGACAAGGCTTAAATCTCAGCTATTTTGTTTGACACCAGGGCTGAGTTCACTGAGAGATTGTGGAAAATGCTTCTGCCCGGTGGGGTCCTTTCACTCCAGAGAGCCACGAGACCCTCACTGAGAGAAAGAGAGTAGAGAGATAGAGAAGATGGAGGATTGCCATAGCTTCCAATTAACTTAAAACTTCAATCTCTCTTCTCTCACATCCTACCATCTCTCCGCAACCCTTCTCCCGCTCCTCTATTGTTGCATTCCTCCTTTTATCTCTGTAATGTGGGGCTGCTATTCCTGTCTCTCCTTAGCTTGGGCACAGAGCAGGACAGAGAAGTCAGACGAAGCCATGTCACCCTCTAAATGTCAAACCTGAGTGAAAGTGGAGAAGCTCCTCCCCTGACACTTCACATATACACAGTCCTGGAACTGTGTGTGCGCATGTGTGTTAGTGTGTGTACGTGCGCAGCTGTGTGTGCCCCACCCTGTGCCCCTGCCCAAGCCCTAGCCAAGCAGCTCTGCTGCCGCCACAGGGCTGTGTTAGCTAATGCTGGGTGCATTAGCCTGGCTGAAAGCTCTGGTAATATGTGTCTGCTTCATCCCTGTTCTTCCTCTCTGCACAGACCATACAAATGCTTCCACACCACGCGTGGCCGCGGCCACCCTAATCTGGTGGTCCCAGCGCGCACGACCCACGTGGAGTTCCAGGTCCTGGTAGCCTCTGGAACTGCCGATCTGCGGCCAACAAGGCAGAGTTCATCTCCGCCTTATGTCTCCCTCCAGTCCCTCGACTTCTTGGCACTGACGGAAACATGGATCACCACAGACAACACTGCTACTCCTACTGCTCTCTCTTCGTCTGCCCACGTGTTCTCGCACACCCCGAGAGCTTTGGTCAGGGGGTGGTGGCACCGATCCTCATCTCTCCCAAGTGGTCATTCTTCCTTCTCCCTTACCCATCTGTCTATCGCCTCCTTTGAATTCCATGCTGTCACAGTTACCAGCCCTTTCAAGCTTAACATCCTTATCATTTATCGCCTCCAGGTTCCCTCGGAGAGTTTCTATCAATGAGCTTGATGCCTTGATAAGCTCCTTTCCTGAGGACCTGCCCACCTCTCACAGTTCTGGGCGACTTTAACCTCCCCACGCCTACCTTTGACTCATTCCTCTCTGCCTCCTTCTTCACCTCCTCTCCTCCTTGACCTCACCCTCTCACCTTTCCCCTACTCACAAGGCAGGAAATACGCCACCTCATCTTTACTAGATGCTGTTCTTCCCACAACCTCGTTGCAACTTCTCCAAGTCTCCACACTACCTTGCATCCTTTTCCCTCTCGCCTCATCCAACACTTCCCACACTGCCCTACCGGATGGTATCGGCGCCGTCCCAACCTTTCGCTCTCTCTCCCGCCACTCTTCCTCTTCCATCCTATCATCTCTTCCCTCTGCTCAAACCTTTCTCCAACCTATCTCCTGATTCTGCCTCCTCAACCTCCTCTCCTCCTTTCTGCATCCCTTTGACTCTCTATGTCCCCTATCCCTCCAGGCCGGCTCGGTCCTCCCCTCCCCCGCTCCGTGGCTCGGACGACTCATTGGTGAGCTCACAGAACAGTGGCCTCCGGCAGCCGAAGGAAATGGAGGAAAACCTCGCCCCTGCGGACCTGACATCCTTTCACCCCTCCTCTACATTTTCCTCTTCTCTCTCTGCTGCTAAAGCCACTTTCTACCACTCTAAATTCCAAGCATCTGCCTCTAACCCTAGGAAGCTCTTGCAACCTTCTCTCCCTCCTGAATCCTCCTCCCTCCCCCCCCTCCTCCCCCTTCTCTGCAGATGACTTCGTCAACCATTTTGAAAAGAAGGTCGACGACATCCGATCCTCGCTTGCTGTCAAACGACACCGCTGGTTCTGCTCACACTGCCCTACCCTGTGCTCTGACCTCTTCTCCCCTCTCTCCAGATGAAATCTCGCCTGTGACGGCCGGCCGCCCTCACAACCCTGCCCGCTTGACCCTATCCCCTCCTTCTCCAGACCATTTCCGACCTCTCCCTTACCTCACCTCGCTCATCAACTCATCCCCACCGCTGGCCACGTCCCTTCCGTCTTCAAGAGAGCGAGAGTTGCACCCCTTCTGAAAACCTACACTCGATCCTCTGATGTCAACAACTACAGACCAGTATCCCTTTCTTTTCTCCAAAACTCTTGAACGTGCCGTCTTGGCCAGCTCTCCCGCTATCTCTCAGAATGACCTTTCTGATCCAAATCAGTCAGTTTCCAAGACTAGTCATTCAACTGAGACTGCTCTTTTCTCAGTATCACGGAGGCGCTCCGCACTTCGCTAAAGCTAACTCTCTCTCCTCTGCTCATCCTTCTAGACCCATCGAAGCTGCTTTTCGATACTGTGAACCATCAGATCCTCCTCTCCACCCTCTCCGAGAAGCATCCCCAGCGCCCACGCTGATTAAGGCCCTCACCTGGACAGGTCGCTCCTACCAGGTGGCGTGGCGAGAATCCGTCTCCACACCACGTGCTCTCACCACTGGTGTCCCCCAGGGCTCTGTTCTAGGCCCTCTCCTATTCTCGCTATACACCAAGTCACTTGGCTCTGTCATAACCTCACATGGTCTCTCCTATCATTGCTATGCAGACGACACACAATTAATCTTCTCCTTTCCCCCTTCTGATGACCAGGTGGCGAATCGCATCTCTGCATGTCTGGCAGACATATCCGTGTGGATGACGGATCACCACCTCAAGCTGAACCTCGGCAAGTCGGAGCTGCTCTTCCTCCCGGGGAAGGACTGCCCGTTCCATGATCTCGCCATCACGGTTGACAACTCCATTGTGTCCTCCTCCCAGAGCGCTAAGAACCTTGGCGTGATCCTGGACAACACCCTGTCGTTCTCAACTAACATCAAGGCGGTGGCACGTTCCTGTAGGTTCATGCTCTACAACATCCGCAGAGTACGACCCTGCCTCACACAGGAAGCGGCGCAGGTCCTAATCCAGGCACTTGTCATCTCTCGTCTGGATTACTGCAACTCGCTGTTGGCTGGGCCCCCTGCCTGTGCCATTAAACCCCTACAACTCATCCAGAACGCCGCAGCCCGTCTGGTGTTCAACCTTCCTGTTCTCTCACGTCACCCCGCTCCTCCGCTCCCTCCACTGGCTTCCAGTTGAAGCTCGCATCCGCTACAAGACCATGGTGCTTGCCTACGGAGCTGTGAGGGAACGGCACCTCAGTACCTCCAGGCTCTGATCAGGCCCTACACCCAAACAAGGGCACTGCGTTCATCCACCTCTGGCCTGCTCGCCTCCCTACCACTGAGGAAGTACAGTTCCCGCTCAGCCCAGTCAAAACTGTTCGCTGCTCTGGCCCCCAATGGTGGAACAAACTCCCTCACGACGCCAGGACAGCGGAGTCAATCACCACCTTCCGGAGACACCTGAAACCCCACCTCTTTAAGGAATACCTAGGATAGGATAAAGTAATCCCTCTCACCCCCTCCCTGAAAAGATTTAGATGCACTACTGTTCCACTGGAGGTCATAAGGTGAATGCACCAATTTGTAAGTCGCTCTGGATAAGAGCGTCTGCTAAATGACTTAAATGTAAATGTAAATAGGGCAGGGTTCACTGTCCATCTCTAATGGAGCTTCACTGCTCTCCCCATCCACCTCCACCCTTCTCCTCTATATGCTGCTGCTTACTGGGCACATTTACCTGCCACGGCTTAACATCTATGCCTCTGCCATAGACACACACAACACATTCAGATACACATGCCCTTGCACACATACACACCCATACACACACAGACAAACATGTGAACACACATAAACTGCACACATGGCCAGGGGCGGACTGCGACCAGAAATCGGCCCTGTCATTTCAAACACACTTGACCTTTTTCCCCCTTGATGCCCCCATTATTAGCAAGACCATGATCATTTTGCACAAAAAAATGAAAAGTTAGACAGGCCCACTAGTCAGAAAATGGACCATCCCATCTGGCATTTGCCCGAAATGCCAGATGGCCAGTCCACCCCCTGCACATGGCCATGAGAGGATGGATATGGCAGACGTATTAGTTTAAAGAGAGGGAAGAATGACCAAGACATAGCGGGTGACAAAGAGGGCTGTCATCATCCTGACTAAAGGGAGAGTGGAGCCATTTGCTGCTGTTCTCTACCACAGTATGTTTCTCTGAGCTAGAGAGCTAAAAGAGCAGCTCTTTATGCAGATCACGCACACACACTGGAGTTGAGCAGCATTCCCAGAACTCTGTCTTTCCTGCCATCCACATGACCTGGCGTGTGTGTGTGACAGAGAAGAGAGAGTGAGAGAGACAGTGTGTGTGTGCATGCTGAATGAATCAACTGGTGACAGTAACAGAATAGAGCACGTTAGATGACTGTTGGTTGAAAAAGCCCTTTGTGCGTGTGTGTGTGTGTGTGCGTGTAAGGACCACCACACCCCTGCTCACTCGGCTGGTTGATGTATGAATATAATAACCAGTGTACAGAGTGCAGCACAGTCATTCACACTCAATATTTCAGGTGAAGTTTACGAGTTCTGCTCACCGTGTGGCCTCGTGATTTGTGATACTGCATAGTGGAGGGAAAAAGGAAGTCTATTTGGCAGATTCACCAAGCTGGGATAAGACAAGCTGACACAGATTTTCTGAGATAAAGACAAAGATGAAAACACTTAGAGGGGAATAGCTCTGAGTGAGCACTGTGACTATTACGTAAAGGCCAGCCCTGTCCTGGCGCTACATCAGTAGATACAGCTAGAGGTGGGAGGGGAGGCCAGTCAAAGGCCACGGCTGCTGGATGTTTTGGCATTCACTCAGTGGTCTTTAGTACAGCCTCTTAGTCAGCATGTTGAGAAAAGCATGGCATCCATTTTCCACTGGTGACGTATGTCCAGGAAGTGGTGATTAGAGTACAGTACAACCTCACTTTAACAAGATGGACATAACTTTTTAGGCTGTTTTTTAAAGTAGTATGAACAAATGGGGACAAAGTCTATTTTTGCAGCATACAGTATATATGCACAATCACGTGCAAATCATTTTTTATTTTTTTTATTTGACCTTTATTTAACTAGGCAAGTCAGTTAAGAACAAATTCTTATTTTCAATGACGGCCTAGGAACAGTGGGTTAACTGCCTGTTCACTGGCAGAACGACAAATTTGTACCTTGTCAGCTCGGGGATTTGAACTTGCAACCTTCCGGCTACTAGTCCAACGCTCTAACCACTAGGCTACCCTCCCGCCCCAATCATGAGGTTAATATTTGGTAGTTGTTGAGGATTTTATGCAACATAATTTTTCCTTAAATCTTCAGGAAGTCCTCTCACCCCACCCCACCCCGTCATCCATCATCCTTTAGCCTCTCTCCCCAACACAACCTGCCTCACCCAGATTATTACACATTTACTAACATGCTCCTCCTCTCTCTCACACTAACAGCCTCACCCAGATTATTACACACTTACTAACATGCTCCTCCTCTCCCTCACACTAACAGCCTCACCCAGATTATTACACACTTACTAACATGCTCCTCCTCTCTCACACTAACAGCCTCACCCAGATTATTACACACTTACTAACATGCTCCTCCTCTCCCTCACACTAACAGCCTCACCCAGATTATTACACACTTACTAACATGCTCCTCCTCTCTCTCACACTAACAGCCTCACCCAGATTATTACACATTTACTAACATGCTCCTCCTCTCCCCTCACACTAACAGCCTCACCCAGATTATTACACACTTACTAACATGCTCCTCCTCTCTCTCACACTAACAGCCTCACCCAGATTATTACACATTTACTAACATGCTCCTCCTCTCCCCAACACAACCTGCCTCACCCAGATTATTACACACTTACTAACATGCTCCTCCTCTCTCACACTAACAGCCTCACCCAGATTATTACACATTTACTAGCATGCACCTCCTCTCTCACACTAGCAGCCTCACCCAGATTATTACACATTTACTAGCATGCACCTCCTCGCTCTCACACTAACAGCCTCACCCAGATTATTACACACTTACTAGCATGCACCTCCTCTCTCTCACACTAACAGCCTCACCCAGATTATTACACATTTACTAGCATGCACCTCCTCGCTCTCACACTAGCAGCCTCACCCAGATTATTACACATTTACTAGCATGCACCTCCTCGCTCTCACACTAACAGCCTCACCCAGATTATTACACACTTACTAACATGCTCCTCCTCTCTCCCCAACACAACCTGCCTCACCCAGATTATTACACACTTACTAACATGCTCCTCCTCTCCCCAACACAACCTGCCTCACCCAGATTATTACACACTTACTAACATGCTCCTCCTCTCCCTCACACTAACAGCCTCACCCAGATTATTACACATTTACTAACATGCTCCTCCTCTCTCTCACACTAACAGCCTCACCCAGATTATTACACATTTACTAACATGCTCCTCCTCTCTCTCACACTAACAGCCTCACCCAGATTATTACACACTTACTAACATGCTCCTCCTCTCTCCCCAACACAACCTGCCTCACCCAGATTATTACACATTACTAACATGCTCCTCCTCTCCCAACACAACCTGCCTCACCCAGATTATTACACATTTACTAACATGCTCCTCCTCTCTCTCACACTAACAGCCTCACCCAGATTATTACACACTTACTAACATGCTCCTCCTCTCTCTCACACTAACAGCCTCACCCAGATTATTACACATTTACTAACATGCTCCTCCTCTCACACTAACAGCCTCACCCAGATTATTACACACTTACTAACATGCTCCTCCTCTCCCTCACACTAACAGCCTCACCCAGATTATTACACATTTACTAACATGCTCCTCCTCTCTCACACTAACAGCCTCACCCAGAATATTACACACTTACTAACATGCTCCTCCTCTCCCCAACACTACCTGCCTCACCCAGATTATTACACACTTACTAACATGCTCCTCCTCTCCCCAACACAACCTGCCTCACCCAGATTATTACACACTTACTAACATGCTCCTCCTCTCTCACACTAACAGCCTCACCCAGATTATTACACATTTACTAACATGCTCCTCCTCTCTCTCACACTAACAGCCTCACCCAGATTATTACACATTTACTAACATGCTCCTCCTCTCTCTCACACTAACAGCCTCACCCAGATTATTACACATTTACTAACATGCTCCTCCTCTCTCTCACACTAACAGCCTCACCCAGATTATTACACACTTACTAACATGCTCCTCCTCTCTCTCACACTAACAGCCTCACCCAGATTATTACACATTTACTAACATGCTCCTCCTCTCTCTCACACTAACAGCCTCACCCAGATTATTACACACTTACTAACATGCGCCTCCTCTCCCCAACACAACCTGCCTCACCCAGATTATTACACACTTACTAACATGCTCCTCCTCTCCCCAACACAACCTGCCTCACCCAGATTATTACACACTTACTAACATGCTCCTCCTCTCCCTCACACTAACAGCCTCACCCAGATTATTACACATTTATGAACATGCTCCTCCTCTCTCTCACACTAACAACCTCACCCAGATTATTACACATTTACTAACATGCTCCTCCTCTCTCTCACACTAACAGCCTCACCTAGATTATTACACACTTACTAACATGCTCCTCCTCTCCTCACACTAACAGCCTCACCCAGATTATTACACATTTACTAACATGCACCTCCTCTCTCTCTCACACTAACAGCCTCACCCAGATTATTACACATTTACTAACATGCACCTCCTCTCTCTCACACTAACAGCCTCACCCAGATTATTACACATTTACTAACATGCTCCTCCTCTCTCTCACACTAACAGCCTCACCCAGATTATTACACATTTACTAACATGCTCCTCCTCTCTCTCACACTAACAGCCTCACCCAGATTATTACACATTTACTAACATGCACCTCCTCTCTCTCACACTAGCAGCCTCACCCAGATTATTACACATTTACTAGCATGCACCTCCTCGCTCTCACACTAACAGCCTCACCCAGATTATTACACACTTACTAACATGCTCCTCCTCTCTCCCACACTAACAGCCTCACCCAGATTATTAGACACTTACTAACATGCTCCTCCTCTCCCTCACACTAACAGCCTCACCCAGATTATTACACATTTACTAACATGCTCCTCCTCTCCCCAACACAACCTGCCTCACCCAGAATATTACACACTTACTAACATGCTCCTCCTCTCCCCAACACAACCTGCCTCACCCAGATTATTACACACTTACTAACATGCTCCTCACTCTCCCCCAACACAACCTGCCTCACCCAGATTATTACACACTTACTAACATGCTCCTCCTCTCCCCAACACAACCTGCCTCACCCAGATTATTACACATTTACTAACATGCTCCTCCTCTCTCTCACACTAACAGCCTCACCCAGATTATTACACACACTTACTAACATGTCCTCCTCTCCCAACACAACCTGCCTCACCCAGATTATTACACACTTACTAACATGCTCCTCCTCTCCCTCACACTAACAGCCTCACCCAGATTATTACACACTTACTAACATGCTCCTCCTCTCTCACACTAACAGCCTCACCCAGATTATTACACACTTACTAACATGCTCCTCCTCTCTCCCCAACACAACCTGCCTCACCCAGATTATTACACATTTACTAACATGCTCCTCCTCTCTCACACTAACAGCCTCACCCCAGATTATTACACATTTACTAACATGCTCCTCCTCTCTCTCACACTAACAGCCTCACCCAGATTATTACACACTTACTAACATGCTCCTCCTCTCTCTCACACTAACAGCCTCACCCAGATTATTACACATTTACTAACATGCTCCTCCTCTCTCTCACACTAACAGCCTCACCCAGATTATTACACACTTACTAACATGCGCCTCCTCTCCCCAACACAACCTGCCTCACCCAGATTATTACACACTTACTAACATGCTCCTCCCTCCCCAACACAACCTGCCTCACCCAGAATATTACACACTTACTAACATGCTCCTCCTCTCCCCAACACAACCTGCCTCACCCAGATTATTACACACTTACTAACATGCTCCTCCTCTCCCTCACACTAACAGCCTCACCCAGATTATTACACACTTACTAACATGCTCCTCCTCTCCCCAACACAACCTGCCTCACCCAGATTATTACACACTTACTAACATGCTCCTCCTCTCCCTCACACTAACAGCCTCACCCAGATTATTACACACTTACTAACATGCTCCTCCTCTCCCTCACACTAACAGCCTCACCCAGATTATTACACATTTATGAACATGCTCCTCCTCTCTCACACTAACAGCCTCACCCAGATTATTACACATTTACTAACATGCTCCTCCTCTCTCTCACACTAACAGCCTCACCCAGATTATTACACATTTACTAACATGCACCTCTCTCTCTCACACTAGCAGCCTCACCCAGATTATTACACATTTACTAGCATGCACCTCCTCGCTCTCACACTAACAGCCTCACCCAGATTATTACACACTTACTAGCATGCACCTCCTTTCTCTCACACTAACAGCCTCACCCAGATTATTACACATTTACTAGCATGCGCCTCCTCGCTCTCACACTAGCAGCCTCACCCAGATTATTACACATTTACTAGCATGCACCTCCTCGCTCTCACACTAACAGCCTCACGCAGATTATTACACACTTACTAACATGCTCCTCCTCTCCCTCACACTAACAGCCTCACCCAGATTATTACACATTTACTAACATGCTCCTCCTCTCTCCACAACCTGCCTCACCCAGATTATTACACATTTACTAACATGCTCCTCCTCTCCCCAACACAACCTGCCTCACCCAGATTATTACACACTTACTAACATGCTCCTCCTCTCCTCACACTAACAGCCTCACCCAGATTATTACACATTTACTAACATGCTCCTCCTCTCTCTCACACTAACAGCCTCACCCAGATTATTACACACTTACTAACATGCTCCTCCTCTCCTCACACTAACAGCCTCACCTAGATTATTACACATTTACTAACATGCTCCTCCTCTCTCACACTAACAGCCTCACCCAGATTATTACACATTTACTAGCATGCACCTCCTCTCTCTCACACTCGCAGCCTCACCCAGATTATTACACATTTACTAGCATGCACCTCCTCCCTCTCACACTAACAGCCTCACCCAGATTATTACACACTTACTAGCATGCACTCCTCTCTCTCACTAACAGCCTCACCCAGATTATTACACACTTACTAACATGCTCCTCCTCTCCCCAACACAACCTGCCTCACCCAGATTATTACACACTTACTAACATGCTCCTCCTCTCCCCTAACACAACCTGCCTCACCCAGATTATTACACACTTACTAACATGCTCCTCCTCTCCCTCACACTAACAGCCTCACCCAGATTATTACACACTTACTAACATGCTCCTCCTCTCCCAAACACAACCTGCCTCACCCAGATTATTACACATTTACTAACATGCTCCTCCTCTCTCTCACACTAACAGCCTCACCCAGATTATTACACATTTACTAACATGCTCCTCCTCTCTCTCACACTAACAGCCTCACCCAGATTATTACACACTTACTAACATGCTCCTCCTCTCTCTCACACTAACAGCCTCACCCAGATTATTACACACTTACTAACATGCTCCTCCTCTCTCTCACACTAACAGCCTCACCCAGATTATTACACATTTACTAACATGCTCCTCCTCTCCCTCACACTAACAGCCTCACCCAGATTATTACACATTTACTAACATGCTCCTCCTCTCTCTCACACTAACAGCCTCACCCAGATTATTACACACTTACTAACATGCTCCTCCTCTCCCCAACACAACCTGCCTCACCCAGATTATTACACACTTACTAACATGCTCCTCTCCCCCAACACAACCTGCCTCACCCAGATTATTACACACTTACTAACATGCTCCTCCTCTCCCCCAACACAACCTGCCTCACCCAGATTATTACACACTTACTAACATGCTCCTCCTCTCTCTCACACTAACAGCCTCACCCAGATTATTACACACTTACTAACATGCTCCTCCTCTCTCCCCAACACAACCTGCCTCACCCAGATTATTACACATTTACTAACATGCTCCTCCTCTCTCTCACACTAACAGCCTCACCCAGATTATTACACATTTACTAACATGCTCCTCCTCTCTCTCACACTAACAGCCTCACCCAGATTATTACACACTTAAACATGCTCCTCCTCTCTCTCACACTAACAGCCTCACCCAGATTATTACACATTTACTAACATGCTCCTCCTCTCTCTCACACTAACAGCCTCACCCAGATTATTACACACTTACTAACATGCTCCTCCTCTCTCACACTAACAGCCTCACCCAGATTATTACACACTTACTAACATGCTCCTCCTCTCTCACACTAACAGCCTCACCCAGATTATTACACACTTACTAACATGCTCCTCCTCTCTCTCTCACACTAACAGCCTCACCCAGATTATTACACACTTACTAACATGCTCCTCCTCTCCCCCAACACAACCTGCCTCACCCAGATTATTACACACTTACTAACATGCTCCTCCTCTCCCCAACACAACCTGCCTCACCCAGATTATTACACACTTACTAACATGCTCCTCCTCTCCCCAACACAACCTGCCTCACCCAGATTATTACACACTTACTAACATGCTCCTCCTCTCCCTCACACTAACAGCCTCACCCAGATTATTACACACTTACTAACATGCTCCTCCTCTCTCTCACACTAACAGCCTCACCCAGATTATTACACACTTACTAACATGCTCCTCCTCTCCCCAACACAACCTGCCTCACCCAGATTATTACACATTTACTAACATGCTCCTCCTCTCTCTCACACTAACAGCCTCACCCAGATTATTACACATTTACTAACATGCTCCTCCTCTCTCTCACACTAACAGCCTCACCCAGATTATTACACACTTACTAACATGCTCCTCCTCTCCCCAACACAACCTGCCTCACCCAGATTATTACACATTTACTAGCATGCACCTCCTCTCTCTCACACTAACAGCCTCACCCAGATTATTACACATTTACTAACATGCTCCTCCTTCCCCAACACAACCTGCCTCACCCAGATTATTACACACTTACTAACATGCTCCTCCTCTCCCCCAACACAACCTGCCTCACCCAGATTATTACACACTTACTAACATGCTCCTCCTCTCCCTCACACTAACAGCCTCACCCAGATTATTACACACTTACTAACATGCTCCTCCTCTCTCTCACACTAACAGCCTCACCCAGATTATTACACATTTACTAACATGCTCCTCCTCTCTCTCACACTAACAGCCTCACCCAGATTATTACACATTTACTAGCATGCACCTCCTCTCTCTCACACTAGCAGCCTCACCCAGATTATTACACATTTACTAGCATGCACCTCCTCGCTCTCACACTAACAGCCTCACCCAGATTATTACACACTTACTAGCATGCACCTGCTCTCTCTCACACTAACAGCCTCACCCAGATTATTACACATTTACTAACATGCTCCTCCTCTCTCTCACACTAACAGCCTCACCCAGATTATTACACACTTACTAACATGCTCCTCCTCTCCCCAACACAACCTGCCTCACCCAGATTATTACACACTTACTAACATGCTCCTCCTCTCCCAACACAACCTGCCTCACCCAGATTATTACACACTTACTAACATGCTCCTCCTCCCCCAACACTAACAGCCTCACCCAGATTATTACACACTTACTAACATGCTCCTCCTCTCTCTCCCCACAACCTGCCTCACCCAGATTATTACACATTTACTAACATGCTCCTCCTCTCTCTCACACTAACAGCCTCACCCAGATTATTACACATTTACTAACATGCTCCTCCTCTCTCTCACACTAACAGCCTCACCCAGATTATTACACACTTACTAACATGCTCCTCCTCTCTCACACTAACAGCCTCACCCAGATTATTACACATTTACTAACATGCTCCTCCTCTCTCTCACACTAACAGCCTCACCCAGATTATTACACACTTACTAACATGCTCCTCCTCTCTCTCACACTAACAGCCTCACCCAGATTATTACACACTTACTAACATGCTCCTCCTCTCTCTCACACTAACAGCCTCACCCAGATTATTACACACTTACTAACATGCTCCTCCTCTCTCACACTAACAGCCTCACCCAGATTATTACACACTTACTAACATGCTCCTCCTCTCCCCCAACACAACCTGCCTCACCCAGATTATTACACACTTACTAACATGCTCCTCCTCTCCCCAACACAACCTGCCTCACCCAGATTATTACACACTTACTAACATGCTCCTCCTCTCCCCAACACAACCTGCCTCACCCAGATTATTACACACACTTACTAACATGCTCCTCCTCTCCCTCACACTAACAGCCTCACCCAGATTATTACACACTTACTAACATGCTCCTCCTCTCTCTCACACTAACAGCCTCACCCAGATTATTACACACTTACTAACATGCTCCTCCTCTCCCCAACACAACCTGCCTCACCCAGATTATTACACATTTACTAACATGCTCCTCCTCTCTCACACTAACAGCCTCACCCAGATTATTACACATTTACTAACATGCTCCTCCTCTCTCTCTCACACTAACAGCCTCACCCAGATTATTACACACTTACTAACATGCTCCTCCTCTCCCCAACACAACCTGCCTCACCCAGATTATTACACATTTACTAGCATGCACCTCCTCTCTCTCACACTAACAGCCTCACCCAGATTATTACACATTTACTAACATGCTCCTCCTCTCCCCAACACAACCTGCCTCACCCAGATTATTACACACTTACTAACATGCTCCTCCTCTCCCCAACACAACCTGCCTCACCCAGATTATTACACACTTACTAACATGCTCCTCCTCTCCCTCACACTAACAGCCTCACCCAGATTATTACACATTTACTAACATGCTCCTCCTCTCTCTCACACTAACAGCCTCACCCAGATTATTACACACTTACTAACATGCTCCTCCTCTCCCTCACACTAACAGCCTCACCCAGATTATTACACACTTACTAACATGCTCCTCCTCTCTCTCACACTAACAGCCTCACCCAGATTATTACACATTTACTAACATGCTCCTCCTCTCTCTCACACTAACAGCCTCACCCAGATTATTACACATTTACTAGCATGCACCTCCTCTCTCTCACACTAGCAGCCTCACCCAGATTATTACACATTTACTAGCATGCACCTCCTCGCTCTCACACTAACAGCCTCACCCAGATTATTACACACTTACTAGCATGCACCTGCTCTCTCTCACACTAACAGCCTCACCCAGATTATTACACATTTACTAACATGCTCCTCCTCTCTCTCACACTAACAGCCTCACCCAGATTATTACACACTTACTAACATGCTCCTCCTCTCCCCAACACAACCTGCCTCACCCAGATTATTACACACTTACTAACATGCTCCTCCTCTCCCCAACACAACCTGCCTCACCCAGATTATTACACATTTACTAACATGCTCCTCCTCTCTCTCACACTAACAGCCTCACCCAGATTATTAGACACTTACTAACATGCTCCTCCTCTCCCCAACACAACCTGCCTCACCCAGATTATTACACATTTACTAACATGCTCCTCCTCTCTCTCACACTAACAGCCTCACCCAGATTATTACACACTTACTAACATGCTCCTCCTCTCTCTCACACTAACAGCCTCACCCAGATTATTACACATTTACTAACATGCTCCTCCTCTCTCTCACACTAACAGCCTCACCCAGATTATTACACATTTACTAACATGCTCCTCCTCTCTCACACTAACAGCCCTCACCCAGATTATTACACATTTACTAACATGCTCCTCCTCTCTCTCACACTAACAGCCTCACCCAGATTATTACACATTTACTAACATGCTCCTCCTCTCTCTCACACTAACAGCCTCACCCAGATTATTACACACTTACTAACATGCTCCTCCTCTCTCCCCAACACAACCTGCCTCACCCAGATTATTACACATTACTAACATGCTCCTCCTCTCTCCCCAACACAACCTGCCTCACCCAGATTATTACACATTTACTAACATGCTCCTCCTCTCTCTCACACTAACAGCCTCACCCAGATTATTACACACTTACTAACATGCTCCTCCTCTCCCCAACACAACCTGCCTCACCCAGATTATTACACATTTACTAACATGCTCCTCCTCTCTCTCACACTAACAGCCTCACCCAGATTATTACACATTTACTAACATGCTCCTCCTCTCCCCAACACAACCTGCCTCACCCAGATTATTACACACTTACTAACATGCTCCTCCTCTCCCCAACACAACCTGCCTCACCCAGATTATTACACACTTACTAACATGCTCCTCCTCTCCCCAACACAACCTGCCTCACCCAGATTATTACACATTTACTAACATGCTCCTCCTCTCTCTCACACTAACAGCCTCACCCAGATTATTACACATTTACTAACATGCTCCTCCTCTCTCACACTAACAGCCTCACCCAGATTATTACACATTTACTAACATGCTCCTCCTCTCTCTCACACTAACAGCCTCACCCAGATTATTACACACTTACTAACATGCTCCTCCTCTCCCAACACACAACCTGCCTCACCCAGATTATTACACATTTACTAACATGCTCCTCCTCTCTCACACTAACAGCCTCACCCAGATTATTACACATTTACTAACATGCTCCTCCTCTCTCTCACACTAACAGCCTCACCCAGATTATTACACACTTACTAACATGCTCCTCCTCTCCCCAACACAACCTGCCTCACCCAGATTATTACACATTACTAACATGCTCCTCCTCCTCCAACACAACCTGCCTCACCCAGATTATTACACACTTACTAACATGCTCCTCCTCTCTCTCACACTAACAGCCTCACCCAGATTATTACACACTTACTAACATGCTCCTCCTCTCTCTCACACTAACAGCCTCACCCAGATTATTACACATTTACTAACATGCTCCTCCTCTCTCTCACACTAACAGCCTCACCCAGATTATTACACACTTACTAACATGCTCCTCCTCTCTCTCACACTAACAGCCTCACCCAGATTATTACACATTTACTAACATGCTCCTCCTCTCTCTCACACTAACAGCCTCACCCAGATCATTACACATTTACTAACATGCTCCTCCTCTCTCTCACACTAACAGCCTCACCCAGATTATTACACACTTACTAACATGCTCCTCCTCTCTCCCCAACACAACCTGCCTCACCCAGATTATTACACATTACTAACATGCTCCTCCTCTCTCCCCAACACAACCTGCCTCACCCAGATTATTACACATTTACTAACATGCTCCTCCTCTCTCTCACACTAACAGCCTCACCCAGATTATTACACATTTACTAACATGCTCCTCCTCTCTCTCACACTAACAGCCTCACCCAGATTATTACACATTTACTAACATGCTCCTCCTCTCTCTCACACTAACAGCCTCACCCAGATTATTACACATTTACTAACATGCTCCTCCTCTCTCACACTAACAGCCTCACCCAGATTATTACACACTTACTAGCATGCTCCTCCTCTCCCAACACAACCTGCCTCACCCAGATTATTACACACTTACTAACATGCTCCTCCTCTCCCCAACACAACCTGCCTCACCCAGATTATTACACACTTACTAACATGCTCCTCCTCTCTCCCCAACACAACCTGCCTCACCCAGATTATTACACATTTACTAACATGCTCCTCCTCTCTCTCACACTAACAGCCTCACCCAGATTATTACACATTTACTAACATGCTCCTCCTCTCTCTCACACTAACAGCCTCACCCAGATTATTACACATTTACTAACATGCTCCTCCTCTCTCTCACACTAACAGCCTCACCCAGATTATTACACATTTACTAACATGCTCCTCCTCTCTCACACTAACAGCCTCACCCAGATTATTACACATTTACTAACATGCTCCTCCTCTCTCACACTAACAGCCTCACCCAGATTATTACACACTTACTAACATGCTCCTCCTCTCCCAACACAACCTGCCTCTCACATTTACTAACATGCTCCTCCTCTCTCTCACTAACAGCCTCACCCAGATTATTACACATTTACTAACATGCTCCTCCTCTCTCTCACACTAACAGCCTCACCCAGATTATTACACACTTACTAACATGCTCCTCCTCTCCCCAACACAACCTGCCTCACCCAGATTATTACACATTTACTAACATGCTCCTCCTCTCACACTAACAGCCTCACCCAGATTATTACACACTTACCATGCTCCTCCTCTCCCCAACACAACCTGCCTCACCCAGATTATTACACATTTACTAACATGCTCCTCCTCTCTCTCACACTAACAGCCTCACCCAGATTATTACATTTACTAACATGCTCCTCCTCTCTCTCACACTAACAGCCTCACCCAGATTATTACACACTTACTAACATGCTCCTCCTCTCTCCCCAACACAACCTGCCTCACCCAGATTATTACACACTTACTAACATGCTCCTCCTCTCTCCCCAACACAACCTGCCTCACCCAGATTATTACACATTTACTAACATGCTCCTCCTCTCTCACACTAACAGCCTCACCCAGATTATTACACATTTACTAACATGCTCCTCCTCTCTCTCACACTAACAGCCTCACCCAGATTATTACACATTTACTAACATGCTCCTCCTCTCTCTCACACTAACAGCCTCACCCAGATTATTACACATTTACTAACATGCTCCTCCTCTCTCTCACACTAACAGCCTCACCCAGATTATTACACACTTACTAACATGCTCCTCCTCTCCCCAACACAACCTGCCTCACCCAGATTATTACACATTTACTAACATGCTCCTCCTCTCCCTCACACTAACAGCCTCACCCAGATTATTACACACTTACTAACATGCCTCTCCCTCACACTAACAGCCTCACTCCAGATTATTACACATTTACTAACATGCTCCTCCTCTCCCCAACACAACCTGCCTCACCCAGATTATTACACACTTACTAACATGCTCCTCCTCTCCCTCACACTAACAGCCTCACCCAGATTATTACACACTTACTAACATGCTCCTCCTCTCTCTCACACTAACAGCCTCACCCAGATTATTACACACTTACTAACATGCTCCTCCTCTCCCCCAACACAACCTGCCTCACCCAGATTATTACACATTTACTAACATGCTCCTCCTCTCTCTCACACTAACAGCCTCACCCAGATTATTACACATTTACTAACATGCTCCTCCTCTCTCACACTAACAGCCTCACCCAGATTATTACACATTTACTAACATGCTCCCTCCCTCCCTTCACACTAACAGCAGCCTCACCCAGATTATTACACTTACTAACATGCTCCTCCTCTCTCCCCAACACAACCTGCCTCACCCAGATTATTACACATTTACTAACATGCTCCTCCTCTCTCACACTAACAGCCTCACCCAGATTATTACACATTTACTAACATGCTCCTCCTCTCTCTCACACTAACAGCCTCACCCAGATTATTACAACATTTACTAACATCACCCAGATTATTACTTTACCTCCCTCCTCTCTCACACTAACAGCCTCACCCAGATTATTACTTACTAACATTACTCCTCTCTCTCAACATGTTTACTAACATGCTCCCTCCTCTCCCTCACACTAACAGCCTCACCCAGATTATTACACATTTACTAACATGCTCCTCCTCTCCCTCACACTAACAACCTCACCCAGATTATTACACATTTACTAACATGCTCCTCCTCTCC